>NC_056731.1:363906362-363961362 GCF_019279795.1 Protopterus annectens | reverse complement strand
AATTTTATTATGAATTTGCATTAAATAAATATTTCATGTCTAGTTTGTCATGTGTGAGAGAATGTTTCAGCTATAGGCCAATATTTGCTTGCAGGTTATAAAATACAGAAACAGCATGCATACGTGAAGTATTACCGTTCAAGAGTGTCTTGTGTAAGAGAGTGGTCAGTATTGGCTAGCAGATTTAATGCCCACAGAAGTTCCTCACTAAAAGAATACAGGGTGTAACATAAAATGTCCTGTGCATACTGTCTCAAGGCACTACCCATGTATTCTGTCTCCTACAGTCTGTGGAGAGGAGATCTATGCCTGGCATACAGGGCATTGTCAGGCCCTACTCTGACAGACCTCTTGCACATTCACAAAACAAACAGCACCAGAATTACCTGTTCTAAATATTTAAACCTTACCTGTGATATAAATAGGATCTGCTGGAGAGAAAGGTATGTATCCCAGAGACTACTCCATCTCTGGAACAGGCTCCCCATCCATGTGAAGCAGAGTTCCCTCAGTATCCCAATTCAGTATAACTTGTACAGTGGGTTGGGAAACAGGGAATTCATCCCTGGATTGACACCTATGTCTATAATGGACACAGACAACCTGTAAATGGTTCATCTCCCTGGCCCCTGCTTGTAAATGTTTCATCTTCCAAGCCCTTGCTTACACTTATCAAGGGTGCTAGAACTTTTCAGAGATTTGGGATGCATGGCTAGGCTTAAAAAGGCCTTTATGGTCGTTAGCCTAGTAACCACCTATGAACCTATGAACAGGAAGCAAGACATTGCAGAGACAACTTTTCTCTAGATGAGAACCACACCTTTATGGATGCTCTGAAGATGTATGAGAAATGTTTCTTTGGTAAGGGGGGAGCAGGCAGAGAAAGCTAAGGCCCATACTAAAGAAGTGGTGACATCAGTGTTGTAAGGGGAAGGAACTGTATATTGACACAATGTAGGAAAAGAGCAAATGACCTAGTATGACATGCAAGAACAAAAGCTAGGCAGAATGCCATTGCCTGCAGCAACAGTTTTGGTGGACCTTCCACCATCCAACCTTTAAGCCCAAATAAGAAGTACCTTCACTCTATGAGGAGTTATAAATTTAAGGCAAATGAGGATGCCACTGAAATCATCAGAGGTGATGTTGATACTAGTAGTTTCAAACCACTGTAGCAATCCCAGTCATGTAGTGTGCAAGGTTAGTGAATACCTGATTCAAGTATGTTATGCTGAGATCTACTAGTCATGAAGCCTGTGCACATATGATCATTATATTTTTTCATCTTCAGATAGCCCATCCACATCATGTGTAACACAAAGTGTTCAGCATGTGTATGGTAAGAGTGGACATCTGTTCTTTCAGTATAATACATTTCACCTGTCACTTGTCTCATTAACCACACCTTCACTTATTTATTTTGCAGAACAACACAAGAAACAACCACTTACTGTGTTTCAGTACAGCAGGCTGATGTTGACAGCAAAACATCTGTCAACAATTATGCTATAACTGTGATATTCATCTCATAGCCAGAGGATGGTGACACACAGCCACAAAGTGTATTTGCAGACGTTCACACCCACAATAGGTGGATAAAACCATAGGAAGTGACAGGGACTCACACTCAGCAGAATGAGGAAATGACATTACAGCAGGGGAGAGTGAGACACCATGTAGCTCAACACCAGTTTCTTGTGAACATGCTTAACACCTTGATAAAGACACTGCCATTTCAGAGCTAACAGTGCCATCTGTAACACCAGCTCAAATTAGTGCCAGGATGAAACTTATTTCACAGTTAGCTTCCAAGATACACAAGGCCTTGGCTGCCCTGCACAAGATGTGATGTGACATAGTTCAGATGTAGACCACTACCACTGAAAAACAGGCAAAGATGACTGGAGTATTACAGGACATACATAAGGGATTTCTCCAGTACATTGGAAAGGTGGAGGCCAGGGACAATGCCATGATGATCTTTATGTGCAGTATGGTGGCACTCACAACATCCATGTCTGCCTCTGTGTGCTCATGTGCACACTAGTAAAGACTTACCAGACTCATATTGGAAACACAGGCGGATGTGGACATATGGTGGATGAGTACGACACATCCCATGTGTTTCTAAAGAAAGTGCTGCCTTGATTATGGGTGACATAACAAAAAAGAAGGCAGACAGGCCTTTTTTGTCTTCTGTATTACATGCTAGAAGCTCTCACTTGAAGTCTAGGTCATGCTTTACTGTCAGATCAATGACTAGAAGTTCCCATTCATGTTTGCTTATGATCCATGGCCCATCACCCATATTCTCCTTAGGGAACATTTTGTCTGACACCTTAGATATGTAAGTTACATTGCGGCCCTAGATCTAATCAAGGCAGTAGTCACTCAGCAGTCCATTTTCTGATAGGAATGTCCATGCACAACTTTCACTATATCTGGAGAGCAGTAATGACATAATGCTGCACATAAACAAAAAAAAAAAATTTAAAAATGTTCGTACAAGGTTAATCTTAACACATCATACAATAGTAAGGTCGGTGTTGAGAGAAGTTTAATGATAGCATAATAAATGTGTTATTACACCTTTTTTGTGATTCTGCCAGGAATGCTGGCACCCTCAGCAGTGTACAAATCATGACTATTATACATAACTTTCTGATGCAGCCAATATGTGCTGAGAACAATTACAATGGTCTGATGTACGGCATTCATTTTCATATAAGCAACTTGCAAAAAGGTGAGCATAATTTAGGAATTTCAATATTCTTTATGCCTTTTCCATTAACCATGCAGCTAACACTTGGCAGTTAAGCATGACAGTGTAACTATGTGGCCACTACACTATGTAATAAAGGATTTAAATAGTTTTCTTGAAAAACGCCATTTAAGTATGGGTAAACAATGTCTGATATACAGTGTAAGTTGAACGTGCAATACATAACGAAAACCCACGAGTAACACGGTGTGCATCAAGAATCAGCTCCTTGATTTTTGTTACTTCACTTTCACTCAGTGAATGTTGTGGCCCATAGCTGTGGACTAGACACTGCCTCTTGGCTGCATAGCCATGCACAAGGCACGAGCCTGCCACATGGGGTCATATGCTACTACTGCTAGCTGTCATCCATCACCATCATCATGGGTGTCAGAAACGATAGTAACACCTGCACTGCCATCATGGTGCAGTTGTGTACCAGATCAACACATGATAATGTTGTGCAGAATGTATCATGCAGTAAATATCCTGCATGCAGTAGCAGGGTCATACTGAAGGGCACCATTAGGCTTGTCCAGGGGATGAAAATAGGCCATCAGCAGGACAAATACTCACTCAGTGTCAATCTGTATCTGGTACAGGTCAGTACTGAAGTGCTCCTCGGCAGTTTCCCAAGGATTATGAGCTGGTGTCATTAGCCAGGATTTCAGAGGTAGCCTGCATCACCTACAAAACAAACAAGGCAGGGGACACATAAATGGAAATGGGATGTTTACTAAAAAGCAATCCAGTTTCCAAAATATATCTGTACAGAAGTGCGTGAAATCTTTATATCTATAAACAAGGTGATCGTGGGGTATCCCACCATGCTGGAACAGGCAGTAGAGTGAGTGTGTGTGCCACATGTGAGAATCATGGGTGCTGCCAGCATGTTGAGCTGACATGTTAGTGATGCGGCCTTATACATTGCACACTGCCTAGCAGTTGATGGAATGGCAGCCCTTCCATTTCTGATTACGTGCCTCCCATGGTCCAGATGAAGCAACATGGATGCAATCAATCATACCAAGCACTTCAGAAAAGTGCACCTTTCCATAGAAGGCACTCATAATTCTGGCTCAGTCTTGAGGCAACACTAGCAGTTAGATATACTGATCTATAGTATGTGAAGGAACTGCTGAAGTATCCTCAAGACAAAAGCCTGTCAGACACCCAGCATGTCCCCATTTTGTTTCTGGAAGGTTGCTGTGTCAAGTATAGTGAGGGAAATACATACCCTGGTATTCTCAGGTATAGGAAGACCATGCATCCCCTGGTCCTCATTTCTGGGCCATACATACTCGCTACTATATCTCTGTCCACTCTAAATGTATGAAAACTTTATCAGCAAAGTTAAAATGGCTCAGTCTTTCCCTGTATCTGTGCCTTCTCATCCTGAGGGTGCCACTGGGTGCCTGTGGTTTTGGCACTGCAGAAACAGATAAACTAGCAGTGACAACAGGCATCTTCGTGCATTGCAAATTACATAAATTATATATACAACACAGGCAATTATGACTCACACAAAGGTGGGAAACCTGCCTTATTTCCATAAGATAGTTGTAACATTTTCAGTCAGTCCTCATTTACATGTCATTACTCTCCCATTTGCATACATTCTTCTTAAATATACTAAATCTGCTGTGCTTAAGTTCAGCTCTTGTATATGAATTATGCTTGAGGTGAACTTCAGTGTTGCCAGCAAAAACACCTGCTACATCTAAGTTCAATGGCTATGAATACCAGCCAAAGACTTATGTTACCCTTTGGTTACTATTATAAATCATCAAATGGACAACATATCCTGCTGACATGGTTCCCTTTCTCATTAAACAAGTTGTTTGATACAATAAGATGTAATGCATAAATTTGAGTAGATGAAGTCATTTAAAATGTAGAGAAAAGTATATACTAAATTAGTCTGTATACCTAACAGTCACAACCAGGGCCTAATTTAAAGTAAATGAAAATTAAACCATGATTAAAAGCAATAGTATTCTATAATCACATCAAAACTGATGCTCCCCTCTTAAAATACTAACTTTTGTGACATCTAGAAAACATTTTCGATACAAATGACATCTTGTTGTTCTAGGCCATAAATTCTTCTGTTACTTTTATTAAGCATGGTATGAAAGAAATGTATTTTAATACAGAAAAAAACACTATAGACAATAATTATGCACTGAGGGTGTATCACAAATACATTTGCTCAGTTCTGCAATTCTAAAAAGCATTAAAACAAAGTTTCTGTCCTTGAAAATGTGCCATTTGTTTCTGTCAGGTCTTTTCTTCTAGTTGGACACTGAATATGGCTGGCAAGACGATCCTAAAAAAAAAAACGAGTGGAGAAAGTCAAATAGCTTTGCTGTGCACATTTACGTTCCAAGGTAGGTTTACTTTTCATTATCCGTTTAGCTGACAGGTACAGTAAATCATTTAATCAGGGTATTTTTTCACAGAAAGGCTTATAACAACTCATCTGCTTACAAAGGCCTACTGTAGTCTGTAAGACTTGCTGGGGCTTGTAGTTGACTTTTATATGAATGCATGCTGCTTTTGACACCTTTTACCTTCACTTTTGTGTGTTTCTGTGTAGTAACATGCCTTTGTTTGGTTCGCTTGCCAGCATGTTAGATGGAGGTGATGAAAACCCATATATTTGTTCTAAGGACTGCCACAATGAGCAATAATGGTATGAACTTTTTTTGCAGTAGGTGTCATGACTTTGCATTCTGAGTCACTGTTAGGCTGGCTTGTGATATTTAAGATTAATAGGATAAGTCTGACTACACATGCATGAGAAAAAAAGAGTGTTATTGGCAGTAACCTACTAGCAAAGACTGGGCACACTGTGAACATTGTTTTTCTTTTATAAAAAATCAATGTGTGCTTATATTTGAGAAACAGGCATTTCCTTCTGCATTCACTCCTCCCTTTATCTGTGTCACAGCTTCAATCCCTATGTAATTATTAAAGCTTAATACATTAAGCTTGTTTATTTATTTTTTATTTAATTTATTTATTTATTTTCAATTCCTGATGCACAAATCCATTTATATTCCTCTCTTGGTGAGTACTCCAGAGAGCTAGAGATTATGCCAACAGCTAAAAACATCTTGCAGATTAAACTATATAAAATAAGTAGTTCCCAGTAAGCCTGGATCCTATCAGCAAAGTTAAATGTCTCAATAGTTTTCTTATATGTGTATATTTATTTAATTTATTTGTATATTTGTTAACCTACTAAGTACACTGGCCCCCTTTTCAGGAATGACACGGGCCACAGTTGGCAGCAAATACATAACTATGAATCAATCACATGCAAAATGTCATTGTACAACATAACATACACTCGATTACAGACACTACAAATTACATGTGCTTTGACCAAAGAAACACAGAAACGACTTGTGGGTTGCTGTGAATGTAATAAAATATGAATTAGCAAATAAATAGTATGTCAGACAACAGAGACAACATATAAGTAATGTGTGTGACAGACAAAGGTGAAAAGACTGAGAATAGGGAGGAGTGAGAAATTTGATGGAAAGTGTGAACTGGCCTGGGATAAGATAAAGTGCAGACATACAACAGAGAAGGATAACTAGGAATGGGAGAAGTCCAGGGTTGGTCTACAGACCTGTGAAGGTGATCCTAATAGGTCCAGGGGCCTTTCTATTAAGTTTGAAGATTGAATTGCTTCCAGCTTCATGACCTACATAAGGACCTTGTTTTCCCGCAGGGTGAAGTTTAGTTTTGTCTTCTAGCAACCCACTATATACAAAACAAAATAATGCAATAATGGGCATGTATTCAAAACATGAAGCTAGGCTATGCTGTGCATAGCACTGGGCCGTAGAACAGGTGATCTTAATGTTCTGGCAGTGAACAATATCCCAGTTTCTAAACACAATAGTGCCATCCAAGGTCAGTGTTACAGGGAAATAACAGACCTATCAGGTACTCATCAGGAATTATTGTTTGAATATTAGGTGTTCAGGGGACAGTAAAAGTCAAAATGGCTTAGAGCATGAAGATGTGAAAGAACAGCTGAGAAGGAAGAGTTGCTGGATGTTAGTTACAACTATAGTGTGGACTGTATAGATTCCAATTTCTTTACCTGCTAGTAAGTTGTGTGTATATATATATATATATATATATATATATATATATATATATATATATATATATATATAAATATGGTATACCTTCATAAGTTCGACTGCCACATCTTCGACTCTGCTGCCATGAACTGTAAACTGCGAAATTCAAAAATTGCGAAAATTGAAGCACCAAATTACAAAATCTTGCCCCTTTTTGACCCATGGTAGCACTTGTTTCGGCGGTGGAGTGATCGGGAATATCGAATTTTGATATTTATACGACATTTAGGGAAGTCGGCGTGATGGAATTCGGCTAAACGGTTCGCATTTAAGCACATTCGGAAATGTGCCTTCGCACATATGAAGGTATACTATACACACACACACACACACACACACACATATATATATATATATATATATATATATATATATATATATATATATATATATACACAGTGTAAGAAACTTCTCTGTGTGAAAGTTTTTCAATTCCTGTATGTCTAGTTAATCACCATATATTACAAAGTGGAACAAATCAGAAAAAGGATTTTCAACTGGAAACAGACTGTTTACCCTGTTTGGATTACTTCTGAATACCTAATAGAGTTAATAATTCTCCATAAAATTAATAATATTTCAAAATAGGTTTTAAGTTTTTGATTTAGGATGTTTTTAATTTCATTACTTCTACTACCATTTTCTGATTTTGACTGCTTTTTAACAGGAATTGAAAAACTTCAACATAGAGAAGTTTCTTATGCTGTTTTGTTTTGGACCCACTATACCTGAATAGTGGGTTGTTTTGAGACTTAAGGGATACCACTGAGATTACATGTTTCTAATTTGTACATACATATACAAGCATATATTTCTGTATTTATATATATGTGCATGTGGGAATATAACAGCAACATGCAGCACACAAGGGAACAGCGGGGATCATTGTAAATCATTGGGGATAAGCCAGTATATAGAAATGTGCAACACAATTTGCATAGATGCTGAACTGCATTGTGCTTATTACTCATTTCCACCTTCTCATTTCCAGTTCATTTAGGCTTCATAATCCATAATTATTTTCATATCATATTGAGCTATGGCTGTATGGATGCCATAACAGTCCTGTTATGTATTTCAGTGCCTTTATGTAGCTGCTTTGCTACAATAACAGGGCTAGCAGCACTATATACAAGACTGTGACCTGATTTGTCCCAGTCACCTTCAATAAACACGCCACACCAAATGATGTTTGATGACCTTTATTAAACTTCCATAAACATAACTTCATTGACCACTATTATATATTAATCACAGCATAAACATACATATAACGGTTAACTGGGGCTGCATGACCTCGCTCACTGTGACCAATCACAGCATACACATCCATATAACTGTTAACTAGGGCAGTGTGACCTCGCTCACCCTGATCAAATAAGCAGTGTCCTTGCCTCCGCTCGCTTATTTAACTTATCAAGCAGTGTCCCAGCACTCTCTTTCATTTCCCACTTATTGAATTAAACATCCAACCAAATAAGCAGTGTCCTTACCTCCACTCGCTTATTTAACTTATCAAGCAGTGTCCCAGCACTCTCTTTCATTTCCCACTTATTGAATTAAACATCCAACCAAATAAGCAGTGTCCTTACCTCCGCTCGCTTATTTTACTTATCGAGCAGTGTCCCAGCACTCTCTTTCATTTCCCACTTATTGAATTAAACATCCAACCAAATTTATAAAATAACCACAAAATCCACAATGTTCTAAAACACAGGGAGAAAGGGCAGGTAGTAGGTTCATGCCAAAATGTGATTATTTACCCAGTTACATTTGCATGAAATCCACTAAGACCTTCGCTATCCTTACATCATTTCCTCCCAATCATCCTACATTCCCATTTAACCCTTTCATCCCCCCAACTAGCTTTCTTTCCCTACCCTCTTAATTCCCATTACTATTTCTACCTAACCCCCCACCCGAAGATGTCCCTGGACAAATAGGTTTGTTACCAAACCTTGTTTGTCCCAGTCCCCGTCACTAAACACACCATACCAAATGATGTTTGACGACCTTTATTAAACTTCCATAAACATAACTTCATTGACCAATCTATTTGCTTACTTTTACTTACTTACTTAGCAGCATTCAATTTCTCACTTTCCTTTCCCAAGTCATTGAAATGAGCATCCAACACCAGAAGGGGAACAGAAGAGGAACAAGCCTGTCTCTCTTCTCCACCCACCAGCCTGACCAGGATGTTCATAGCAAAGTTTCCAACAAAACCTTCCAAAACAAACCTAACTGCACATTAAAAAGGGTGAAGACAAACATCATTCAGTGTACTCCATCCTCTCTGAACCAAACTGCATCCCTGTCATCAGGGTCCCAAGGTCCTATCATATAAATGCCCAAAGTAGCCAGTTGATTAAGCAGCTGAAATTAAACCAATGATCCCTCTCAAATGCCAAAGTAATACCCATGCCCTTGTATAACGTCTGTAACTCAAACATACTCTCACTTATCCTAACTACCAATGGTAACTTTTTAATTATTCCCAGGTCATTGCTTGCCAAATGTATCAACAGAACACTAGAAAGCCCAATGCCATCCAAACAAGCAAGCCCAATTGCTTGCCAACTTGCCTAACTGCCATGTCCTTTTGCCTCCCAAACGATATAATAATGACCAACTGAGATTTCCTTTTATAATAGATCAGTTTAATAGTAATCCAGCCACCATACCCCCCATCTATTATAAGAAAAAAAAGATCTGATGACCAACATAGCATTTGCTGACCAATGAACTACTCTTTTAATGACTTCAATACATCCATAAAGCAAATAACCCTCCAGATTGTACCCCAATGAACCTCCATTTACCAACGCAAACCATTGCAACAAAAACTTTTCTTGTCAATCGCCAAAGTCTGTCTGTCTTCAGTCTATCAAACCTAGCTCAGTCCCTCAAACATATGAACCACCATCCAATATTTAGTAAAAGACACATACCCTGCCACATGTGCAACTATACTAACTGGAGCTAAATCCACCATGACCAACTGAAGTGCCTTACCTTGTTCCCAAGCCTAAACACAATTTAACAAAATCTTGCAATGCCATACCATACACCTTCCTGCAAAGGCTGCCATAAAATCCAGTACCACATCTGATCATTCCAAGCCAAACTGACACACCTCACCTGACAGCACCAGGGTTCATGCCACTGCCCTAATGACCAAATGAAAATTAACCATCTTCCCCTTAACTTTTCCTACTAAATCTTCAACAGTAGACAAACTGAAACTAACTTCATACAGTAACATTCCTCCTCCAACATCCTTCCATCTTGGCAGCCAACATCCCAAAGACCCTTCCCCTCAAAATATGCAAAATTCAGGAGCCCAAAAAGCCCCATGATATCCCTAATCCATTCTTGTCACGAAATTTCACCCCAGAAACACAGTTCCTTGCTTGGGCTTTCAAACTTCTACTTACACAATGGAACCCATTTCCTCACACATTCCCAACATACACATATACCTTGCAATGCTCTATCAAACCCTTCTGTCCACCCACTGCTGCCAAATCCAATGGAGAACAATACAAGTTCTCAAAGTAGCACAGGCCACCGAGCAACTCATCTGCATCCGCACTGACTCTGATGTCCCCTAATGAGCACCTAATAAAGTAAGATTACCTGTGACCACATTGTGCACCACTCCAGCAGCCAGAACATCCATCCCAGCAGAATCCATCACCTTTCAAGCCCACTTCCTTCAGGCCACTGACTGATCCCACTCTGCACTTCCCCATCTCCAAAAGAAAAGAAAACCGTAAATTCTCTGCACACACATAAACTAACTTCTTAATGACAGGCCTCCCCATCTGATAAAAGTTCATGTCCTCAAAATTCCACATCGAAAAGGTCCATCACACATTCCTTGTTAACACTTTAACTGATTGTTTGTTTGTGTCTTTCGGCTTTTCCTGGTTAGGGGTCGCCACAGAAGAACTCCGGTCTGCTAATGATTGGTAGTTGATTTTTACGTGCCGAGTTACCAGCCCTAACGCACAACCTTCAACGAAGGTACGCCCATTCACGCATGTCTTCACGCAGAAGACGCTCTAGCTGAGAATCGCACCGGACAGCATCTTACTGTGAGGCGACAACACTACTGCAGCACCACCACCGCAGAGTAACACTTTAACTGATAATAATGGCAAACAAAACTGAATCTTTATTTCTTTAAAAGGCCTATCGTATAAATAAAAATTATCACATTTTAACCATTCTATGAGCTTCCTAGTTAAAGTTGTCAGTGATCCATTAAAAGTGTTCCACCTTTTACCCATTTGTACCACATTATAAGTGGCAGCATTACTCATCTTGGAGATGGATGCAAAGACAATAAAAAGGGTGGCAGCATTCCTCATCTTGGAGATGGAAGGAGAGATAATAAAAAGGGGTAAAGAAGATTAAACCATTCCATATTTCTGCCCACACAACAGATTACAGAGCCTGCAATGACATCCATGTTAAAGGAGGAAGCTTTAAGTAACATAACCCCCATAACATTACCAAACTTACAAGTTCAAGATGAAAAGCATGCACATATTAGTGGTACTTGCTGCCACAGAAAAGCAACCATCTTCACTCAACCCCCCTTTTATGAGACAAACACTCGCAGACCCCTCTTTCATGGCATCCATTTACTTATCACTTCAACTCTCTGAAAAGGTGCCATTTTTAGCATTATGTGCCTCAAACACATTTTACTTGCATACGTCTTGAGAAACAGATTAATGCAAAATGGCGCAACTGACCTTGATTGTGACCATGAGAGTGAATGAATCCAAGCACACTAGAGAATGAATCCAAGTACACCAGTAAAGTCACCAAAAGGAGATATTCTCTAAAATTCCAACCCTCCCCACCTCCCAGCAACTACCCACCTACCCCGCTTTTGACAAACAAGCACTCCCTAACTTTAAGAGCAATGTTAAAAGTGAAACCTATCTTTGCTCTCCTGCTAACGCTTGCCTTACCCTCAACCTCTCAGAGAAAGTGTTGGAAAATAAAATAATCCACCTTTTCATAGGTCATTTTAGGTTAACTACTTTGTAGGGCCGATATCGCAATTATTGTGCTTACCAATTCAGTCCCTGCCTGCATACTGGCCCTGCAACAACCTTCCTCCCAATGACACCCAATCAAAGATGGGAAACAAACCCTTTACCTTATGTCGATGAGGAAACACACAATCACTATGCCCCCTTTAACGTCTACATTAAGCTATCTTTTAGATCTGGGAGCTGAAAAATCGAGAACCCTCCAAAGTTTAAAGAACAGGCCTAAATTATGAGAAAAAAAATCTGTTCATTCTGCCACATCTGGGCAGAAGTAATGTCTACTTACTGCAAATAGCAGTAAAAGGGCATATAAGCCATACCTCTCAACCTTCTAGAGCAAAACCTCTGGACAAAGCCGTAAATAAATATGGGACAAAGGCCCATAAGTAGGGACAAACTTTTTTTTTACATAATATTGCTCTTACAAACCTGCAAAATTGATAGCTCACCAGTGTTGCATTAGCATGAATTTTCTGAAGGGTAGGAAGCCTAAAGGTTAATTGTAAGTCATCAGTTCTAACTGCATACATTAATGATTTGCCAGTAATTTGCCAGATAACCATAATTTTATGAAAGCAAACCAAAATATGAGGCCAAATCTGGACATTCTGCGAAAATCTCTACAGGTGAAAGATATGCTCTCAAACTCTTACAGCCAAAATGTGGGACAAAGCCATAAACAACTGAGAGACAAAGTCCCAAAATAGGGACAACCCCTAAATACTGCTCTTATAAACTTATAAAGTTGATAGAATAACATAGCATGACTCTTCTAAAGAAAATGAAATCCAAACCCCAAAAGCCCATCACTATCTTCTGACTTCAATACTCTGTAACATGGCAATGAATTGCCAGGAAAACTAAATTTTCTGAAGTAAAGCCAAAAATGTGAGATAACAATCTAGATATGCCATGAAAATCTGTGTGTGTGTTTGTCTGTGTGCACACTCATGTTCAGGGGTTGCAAACGTTTATGTCATCAGTATGTCTGGCTAATGTGTTAGTCTTTATGATTGTCTCCAGGTCTCACCATATTAAACCTGGATATTCTGAGATAAACTGAACAGTTGTGAGATATGGTGCAAGCCTTTACCCCGGACACCCACCACCCACCAATCATCAAGCGCAGGCACGCTTCCATCACAACCGACTCTAACCCTTGCCACACATATGTGGAATGCACCCCTACCTCTAGGGACACTTTTAAATATTGCTCTTACAAACATGTAAAATTGATGATGTAGCAGGTCATGCAGTGTCATGAATGTTCCAAAGGGAATGAAGTCTGAAACCAGACTTCTCAAGAGTACCTCAGTGGAGAAATGTACCTCATTTGGGGCCTTAAAAAGTTCATGTTTCTCAAGGTTCCATACTGAAAGGTTCTGACACACATTCAGATGCTCAATCCCCCCATGGTAAACAGAAATGATTCCTATTAATTCCTAAAAAAAAAAAAAATATATATATATATATATATATATATATATATATATACACACACACACACACACACACACACACACACACACACACACACACACACACACACACACACACACACACACACATATATATATATATATATATATATATATATATATATATATATTTATGAACAGTAAAAGACAAAGCAGGAGGTAGCAGCCACGGCTATGTAGAATAACAGCTTTATTAGTAAAAGAGATGAGCGCTTTTGTGGCACCAGCCACTTCATCAGACAATCAAAGAATAGTAAAGCACAGCATTTATACCAAGCTTATCATTGCCATCAACTACCCAATTACTCCTTAAAGCCATATACTTAGTATAAAAAGTTTTATATCTAGTGTGAAAAATTTTAAAAGCTTAAAATTAAAAAAAGCTCAACAGTAGAAACAGCATATTACATCATACAACTTAATACACACAATATAAAAGTATAAATATGTATAAAAGTATAAAAAAGTATAAAAGGTCGAGGGGGGAGGGGGGTACTACCTACTATTTCTTTAAATCTCTATTTAGAAGAATGGGTTTAATATTGATTTTGTCATTCAGGCCTACCCCAATGTTAGCTTGTAGCCTTATAATCCATTCTAGTTCACTAGTTTCTACTCTATTCCTAACATCTCCACCTCTATTGTCGGTATAGACTTTATTTATTACTAAAAATAAAAATTTGTGTGTCTCATCATGGTCCCTCACATGCCTGGCTAAGGCATTTGTCTCTATTCCTCTGGTGATATCATATACATGCTCCCTCATTTGGTCTCTCAGCCTTCGCGTTGTCATTCCAACGTAAAAGGCGGGACAGACTGTGCAGTGTGCCAAGTATATAATATTCATACTGTCACAGTTAGCTAATATTCTGAAGGTAAACTCCTTCTTTAGATTTATACTTTTATATTGTATGTATTAAGTTGTATGATGTAATATGCTGTTTCTGTTGTTGAGTTGTTTTTAATTTTAAGCTTTTAAAATTTTTCACACTAGATATAAAACTTTTTATACTAAGTATATGGCTTTAAGGAGTAATTGGGTAGTTGATGGCAATGATAAGCTTGGTATAAATGCTGTGCTTTACTATTCTTTGATTGTCTGATGAAGTGCCTGGTGCCACGAAAGCGCTCACCTCTTTTACTAATAAAGCTGTTATTCTACATAGCCGTGGCTGCTACCTCCTGCTTTGTTTTTTACTGTTCATTTTATTGTTGTTGGAAGTAACTCTTGCCAGCACCATTTGTTTTTTACTGCGGATATATATATATATATATATATATATATATATATATATGTAAAATCAGCATATTTTAACTATCCTATGACCTTCCAAGTTGAAGTTGTTCTGAAGTCTTTAGCAGGTGTTCCTCATTTGCCCATTTGCTCCACCTTATGAGGGCTGGCATTCCTCATTTTGGGGATGGAAGGCTGTGAAGACAGCTGTCAATGTTGTATCAGAAAACTTAATAAAAAATTAACTTACTGAGAAAAACAAAATCACCCTACCCTTAAATACATGCACTATAAAATGCTTTCACAGTGCTTTGTGTCAGCAATGTTACATGCATGCATTCTTGTAATTTGGGGTTTATAATTCATACAGTTGCTGAAATGTTCTGATTCACTTGTTCCCATGCTGTGTAGTATTCCAACCGTATAACCTAAAAGCTAGATTCACTTTGTAAAGATCCAATCAGAAAACCAGTTATAAGTAGAATTATTCGCCAACATTTAAACAGTACAACAGTTAGCGTGTCTGTAGTGTTCGTCCTCTCCACCTTAATTATTATCTGCTAGCACAACATGAGTCAAAATATGGCCAGTTGAAAGGTATGACCTGGTGTGCTCTCGCTCCTATTCTAAAGCCAGCTAAGTTACTAATGCAGGTTGACATCTGAAACTCAATTGTATGTCATTATTCAGTGACTGCACTCATTGGATCCTCACAGTTATTTGACAGAATCCCATTTTCCGCACCTTCTGTGAAAAAAGAGAATTGCTAAATGGTTAAACCAACAACCGTGGCATGGACTGAAAGTCCGCACAACCACAATACCTAAACTATACTTTGCACTTGCAGAATTCGGTAAGATACAATAACAAAGTAGGAAAACAATAGAAAGGAACTCCTGACACATTTTCCAAGAACTCAAAGACATACATATCACTAACCCATTGTGCTGCCTTCTACCTGACACCACAAAGAATGTTTCCAACTTTGCAAAGTTTAGTTCCACTTAATTAAATATTCTGGTTACAGCTTAAAGTTGTTCAGTCTCACCTTCCTCAGCAATGACTTCAAGCCCCACCATGCATGCATGGACTACACTATTACCTCAGGCAATCCTCACACTATCAGCTTAAAGCCCGCAAAAAGAAATTTGCAGATCTCTCCACCTCCATGACTGCCAAAACGTCCATACAACACCACCACCATAAATGCCAATGCTGCCCTGAGAACTCAAGGGGCAACACCCAGACCATGCCACTGGACAACAGACCTTAAATAGCAAAGAAAAAAAAAAAAACGGTTCCAATCAACAGCTGCAGACAAAGTGACTGCCCCACCTACACCTTTCTTACTAAGAAACTCAGTGACCACCTGCCCCTGAACACATTACATCTAGCTGACCAACAAACCACTACCTAGTCTGCTACTGGGAAAGACAAATCCATAAAAGCCTTTCCTCACAGAACCAACTAAAGAAAGATAAGGGAATCCTAATAATACTACACTCCCTCACCATGCCACCAGACTTTACCAAATCTTGATCATTAAACTTAGCTAGCACCCAGAAAAGAAAGAAAACAATTAATATAGGCAACCATTACACCTCCCTCATATGTACTACTACTATCAAAGGCCTACCTGTCCAATGGATTACTTACAAGTCATCTCGGACATAAACTTGCAGTATAGCAAGTTCATGCCAAAATGTGATTCCTTACCCAGTTAAACTTGCATAAAACCCACTAAGCCCCTCCCTAGCCTTACCGCACTTCCTCCCAATCATCCTACATTCCCATTTAATCTGTTCATCCCCCCCAACTAGCTTTCTTCCTTTACCCTCTTAATTCCCATTACTATTTCTACCTAACCCTTACCTGAAGATGTCCCTGGACAAATTGGTTTGTTACTAAACCTCATATAGTAGGTTTGGTGTCACTGTTAGTGTTCTGCAGCTATCTAGTTGTCTTTCATTGATCTGTGTACATATATAGAAGTATGCTTGGAGGTGAGTGTATGTGTGTGTGTGTGTGTGCGTGTGTGTGTATGTGTGTGTGTGTATGCAAAGTGGAGTCTTCTCTTATAGCTCATGTTTGTGATATACAACAGTTTCAAAAAATAGCTTTTATACATAGTATAGCTGTACCTGAAACACATGAATACTTATTCCCTGAAGATCATTTCTAATCCCCACTGGTTGTTTTCTTGTTGCTCTGTAACAGCTTACTCTGTATCAGTAGTGCAATGTCTATTCAAACAGTGTGTTATTCTTTTCCCTATACTTTACACTGCAATGGCTCTACACAATAAACAATATGTCTCTTAGTCTGTGTCTTGCTGGCTTTTTCCAGTATGCAGACAATCGTACTTCGACTTAGGAATGGGGTCCATTCCTGTCATGGTATTAGAAACCCAAAAGACTTGGAGAGATTAAAAAAGCATGAATCACCCTTTTTTATCATTGCTCAAACTTTATCTTGGAAACATGTCCCTGGTTAACAGTTGTGGAAAGCTTTACATTTGTCTCACTATCTCCATTTGTGTCAATTTACTTACTACTGGGGAATAAAATATCATATGTTCATATTCTTCACTCCAGACAGTTCTTTCTCCTAAGTATTACAGCATGCTTTAAAATGATAAAAAATAAGACTTCATTGGTCTACACTACAGTTATGCAAAACAAATGAACTTCAGGCAAAAAGCACAAAAAATTACATTTCAAATTATATATGACCTGCATGTAGTCACACAAAAGGATTTAAATCTAAGAAAAAGTGTTGTGCAGTTCTGCAGGCTCAGTGAAATTCCTATTTAACTAGCTACGTTTTGTTGATGAGGTTGACCCTTTTGACTCCAGACTGTTTTCCGGAAACTCTGAGATAGTATTTCTACAGAGCAGTGGATATTTGCCAGGACTCAGGGAAAATTCCCCAGTGCTTTGCAGGCAGACTCTCTGCTTCTGTAACAATGAAATCTGCAAGAAATGAGGCTGCGTACGATGCAGTTATAGCTCCTGGTGAAGTCGTAGTACAGTAGTATTTGAGGAGTTTACTGAGACAGCTGAAGGAAAATATCTTAATTTTTGGACTATGAAGATAAACATGAAAAATTTTTTTGAAGATGTCGTCAAGTTACTAAAAAAAAACTACCAAGTGCTTTGAAAGGCACAAAGATTTGCCAGACAGTGACGGATGACACAGTTTCTTGCAATCCGGCCACATCAGGGTAAATAAGGGAGGATTGCTGGAAGAAATGAGTAGTGACTATGTTAGACTGGTCATCAAGTTCTGCAACAAAAAGACTTGGATACTTAACACAAATGGTTTGTGTAGGTAATCTTTCACTGAGGGTGCAACAGCTCAGTTGACAAGGAAGTCCTTGTTATCTAGAAACATATCCTGGGATTCAGTAACAATCATGTAGGCTGCAGACTACGCTTACATGATTTAAGTGTTTTAGTCTGATGAGCAACAGCACTAATCAAATATGCATGCTGATCATCATGCCTACATGGATGCAAATACCTTTCTGTCGCCAGCAATAGTGTTTGCTGCCATGAAAAGGTGCTTGCAAGCACCAGCACACAATGTAAGCAAAATGGATTGCATATAGGCAATACTCAGATATGCGCACTGATGTAGTCCAGGCATATTTAAGGATAAATAACAGAGAGACAATACAGAACAAGGGTGGGAAGTGAAATGGGGGAAACTGGTACATAACAATGTGATATAATGATGTGTGACTGTTGGACAGGAGAAATGTTTCAAGTGTACTTATATCCCACATGCAAATGTGACAAAAGTGAATAAGAAGCATTTCTGATATAAAATCTGCAAGACTGATGTAATGATAATTAGTGTGAATGGCAATCCCGCAGTTACACACATAATTAGTACTGGACATGCTGATAAAGGATGTGATAGGGACATAAAGCTGCAGTGAAACAAAGTGGAATGAAAATGAGATATACATGTTGATTAAATGTGATTTGAGATAACAGTTTGCAAGGACAGCAGATACCTTATGTGATGAACGCATAGAATGCAGTTATAGGACGTATATACATGGAATTAATGTATAAAAGCTGACACCACTGTATTATGCATCTCACCACGTATACACAAAAACAAAAGGTAACTCAGAAATAGGCATGTTACTGCAAAGAAATGACAGTGGCGTCAATAGGAAAGGGGCTCATCACTTACAACCATGTATCAGACAGGCTAGTGTTGTATGGTTCTATAAATTATACATGCCAATCTAATAAACAAGATACAGAGGTAACTAATGACAAGACTGAGCAGATGACATGTCAGGAGTCCAGTTTTGCCATTGCTGATTTGCAAACATGCCTGAAATACTAATACCGGGCATGCTCATATACAATCACAGGGGACGGTAACAGAACAGCAATTCAACAGCAGCAACACAATAGAAAGTGTTGTAACAGAGGGCCAATCACATTTCCTGATGGTCTTGCTGCATGTCATATGGTAAGAAATGTTTATGGAATCACACATTTGCTATTGAGGTGTATATTGTAACAGAAGCAGTGGCAGTATTAAACACGTCCTGAGGATGAGAAGCAATACAGTTTATAAATATCTTATGATCATATGAGCAAGGAATGACCTAAGAAACATTTGCATCATGTCCTTTTAGAACAAATGCCTGGACAGATACCAGAGAGATGCATAACAATTGTGGATGCCACAGACATATGCATATTGGTCAGGTAAGGAGCAACACCCTTAAAGAGCATACAGCACTATCATACCATATAGAGAGTACTGATGACCTACCTGGTATGAAAATGCTAGCCCTGTGAGAGTGTATGTAAGCCACTATAGTCTGACACATTTGACTGACAGACAGATGCTACCAGATTCAGACCCCTACCTATTATACAAGGTGCTCACCAGGCCCCTGTATTGAGTGCATGTGCTATGTCAGATAGAAATGAAAACTGTCACAAATAACTAAACTGAATGCCTGTCTCAGCAGAGCAGGTATGGATATAAAATGAACAATCAGATTTAGTCATAATGCGGGAAAGAAGCTGCACATGTTACTGTCCACATAATACTGAGCATTACAATATGACTGATTGTTTGACAAGGAAGTTGTTTCCCTCATGTAGGACACACACTGCCCCAGAACTGAACACCAGTATATCTTTGTAGGTATGCTATAAATGTCAATATTCAATGCACATACCACAGGAGCACTCACATCATGGCATGCCCTGAATAAATATTTCAATGCCATGCAGTGACAACTTGTGATGATATATCATTGTCCAACGTAAAAATGGATAACAATAACTAGATACGATGGTGTTTATGTAACATCAGTGCATTGACATAAAGCTGCCCCTGTCAGGAAAGGCAAGTGATAAGACTCTACACACTAATGAAATCTGGATGAACCACAAGCACCACAGTGTAAGTCTTGTAACTAGTGTGACAATCCACCTATGCTAATTTATTACATCATTGTTAAGTGCCATAAACAATCTTTGAGATGAAAGTGATAGTGGAGGTCTGTCACAATATAAATGGACACATTATCACTGTAGTACATATCAGTCATGCACTACAGTACAAGGCACAACAATGCTAATAGGCCGTGAATGTGGATGTCGAACACATGATCATCTAACAGCAGACTATACAATCATATTGTACAGGGTGAAAGCACCACAGTAGAAATGTCACTACAAATGTGACATTTGTGGTTATGTGAAGGCATTACATCATGTTCTTTCTGCAAGAGACAAGTGTGCCTGCAATTCCTGTAGTACATCTGTGACACTGCCAACCCAACTATCTGGAATTTTGCAAATAATTATGTCATTTGTGAATATTGATATGATTTATACAGAACTGTATGTTATGTACTGAGCTTCAAGAATGCAACCACAGCATACACTGCTGGAACATACAAGATTAACTTGCAAAACTTCAAGAAAATAAGTTGAAATTAATTGCTTTACGAATATGCTATAAAAGCTAGTTTTAATGCAGAAGCAGACACAATGTCTAGAGCTAGAAGTTTTTCTATTGTCTGGAAAAAAAGTAATTACTAGGTTTAAAATGTAAAGTGTTTTATTGGTTTATGACTTTCTAGCAGCTACACAGTTCTGAGCAAACATCTGAGAAATATGTATTTCTCACACAGGGATGTTAAAATTCTATTAGTTTCTAGTTTAGCCTGGGAACTGAAGTCAGGTGATAAAAGTGATGTCATCCAGGCTGACCCAGCAGTAATGTTTGATATTAATTTAAGAACTCTCGCAGAGAGACTGGACATTTTGTATTTTGTCTTTGACCTGGAATCATCCATCATCTGCACTTGCCTTGCTGATAGTGAGTAACCAGGGTACAGTAATTTCTTTTAGATATAGATAGGAGTATAGTAAATAGTTTAGATGTTTTCTGTATTTATTTGAGATTGTCCTGCAATGTTGTTTTAAAATGTTTCCTGTGATTTTGAACTCTGAAGTAACTGTGTTTGTTTCTTGAGTATTGTCTTGTTTTTTTATTATTTATTATTAAATATATTTAAACTTATCTTTGTGACTGATATATGTGAGACATATTTAAGCTCTTAGCGTACTTGCATATGTATTTGGTGACACTGTACAGGCCACTCCTAAATTGCTTTGCTTGGTCAGACTACCATTTGCATTAATAGTAACATTACGCAGTAGGATTGGACATCCTTTGTAAGGGCCTTATAATAGCTAATAAGTAAGGGTGGCTGGTGGCAGCAGGTACTAACATATAGTCTGGGCAGAAGGGGGCATAGCTAGTAAACCTGTGCCAGCTTTTCCCAGGTGTGTGTGTGTTTGTATATCAATCAAATCTCAAAGTGTGTGTGCGTCAGCTACTTGGGCAGGAACACAAAGCACTGGTTTGACAGAGAGGGTGCTGGAGGTCTTAGCTTGGCCACTTGGCTGAGATCTTAACTCTATAGCTTTGCCAGTGGGGAGTCTTATTGGGGACCTGGAGAAAGAGGGAGAAACCAGCCCCAGACTGACTGTGATCTCTGTGTGCCCTTAAGGGGAAATTGCACTTTAGTGTATGTGCACTTGTAATCCTCCCAATGTGTACATCCCTCACTGTTGCCAGTGATGAGGATTGAGGCTCCTTGATTACTGGTCCAGTGCAGAGGCATCACAACATCTACAACAGACAGCATGTTGTCTCCTTCCCCCATACCAGAGGCTAACACTTCCTACATATGTTATGTAAAGAACATGAAAGTGAATTCCATCATTTCCCTGAATAAAAGCATGACTATTTGGCAAACTGTCATAGCTTTTAGTAAGAGGGATCAACATCAATATATGTACAAAGCCAATGTGCTTGGAAACACTGTTATTGACATGTACAGTCACAATAACATTGACATAATGTAGTCTGAGCAGTAATGGATGGATTTCGAATAACTACCCCAGATCACAAGCTAAACATCATTGCCTGAATTGCAAGTGTCACATAAACCATGTTGAGGTACAACTGAGGATGACATCACCACTGTTTATTAGCTGGATATTTATGCTAAAAACTGTTTGAAGTCCACAATATCACCGTACAGCTATACATCATAGGTTGACAAGTTCATAGGCATGTACCAGGCTAACAACCACAAGGGCCTTTTTAAGCCTAGCCATGCATCCCAAATCTCTGACAAGTTCAGGTACCCTAGGTAAGTGTAAGCAGGGGAAATATTTACAAGCAGGGGCTATGGTGATGAACCATTTATCGGCTGTCTGTGTCCATTATAGACATAGGTGCCAAACCAAGGATGAGTTTCCTATTCCCCATCCAATTGTCCAACTTGCACTTGAATTGGACTAGGGAGGAGCTCTGCTTCATATGGATGGGGAGCTTGTTTCAGAGAAGAGGACCTGTCTATTCAGCAGGCCCTATTTATATCGCAGACAAGATTTAAGTCTTTAGAATGGGTAATTTTGGTGTTGCTTGTATTATAGATATGCAGGAGTTCTGTCAGGGTGAGGTCTAATGATCTCTTGCATACCAGGCATAGATCTCACCTCATCAGCATGTAAATAACAGAATATAGGGATAGGACCTTCAGGAATTCTGCACAGGT
Source organism: Protopterus annectens (assembly GCF_019279795.1). NCBI lineage: Eukaryota > Metazoa > Chordata > Ceratodontiformes > Protopteridae > Protopterus > Protopterus annectens. The sequence goes on along the minus strand of NC_056731.1, from coordinate 363,938,529 downwards.
CATGTTACTTACACCCTCTATTCTTTTAGTGAGGAACCTCTGTGGACATTTCAATTACTGGAGTGCCTGGTTAGATGCAAACCAAAGGAGGCATTGTATTCAATGAGCAGTCCGATGAATGCCAAATACAGTGAAACAATGATTTTCTTGGACCCAGATGCCATACCTTTGTTTACAAGTTGCACAAAACAGAATGATTTTCTCACTACTGTAGACATGTGATGGTCAAAGGCTAGATTACAGTCTATGTGTGTCCCCAAGTCCCTGACTACTAGGTCAGCTCTTAGGGATGTGTTGTCAATATGATAGTTATCGGGCTGGATGGTTTCCTGAAGGATATGTGATGCCTATGCACTAGCCCAGTAATCAAAGCGCCTCAATCCTCACCACTGGCAACAGCTAGGGGATGTACACACTGGGAGGATGACAAGTAGACACACAGTAAAGTGCAATTTCCCTTAAGCGCACACAGAGATCACAGTCAGTCTGGGGCTGGTTTCTCCCTCTTTCTTCAGATCCCCAGTATGACTCCCCACTGGCAAAGTTATATGGTTAAGCTTTCAGCTGAGGGGCCAAGCCAAGACCTCCAGCACCCTCTCTGTCCAATCAGTGCTTCATGTCCCTGCCCAAGTAGCTGTCCCACACACACACACACACACACACACACACACACACACACACACACACACACACACACACACACACACTTACTTTGAGATTTGATTTATATATAAACACAAACACACACCCACATACACACATACACACACACACACACACACACACACACACACACACACACCTGGAGAAGGCTGGCACAGGTTTACTAGCTATACCTCCTTCTGCCCAGACTATAAGGTAGTTTCCACTGCCACCAACCCCTACTTATCAGCTACTGTAAAGCCCTTACAAAGGGTGTCCAATCCTATTGTGTAATGCTACAATTATCCAAATGGTAGTCTGATCAAGACTTGCAAAGCTATTTAGGAGTGGCCTGTACAGTGTCACCAAATACATATGCAAGTACTCCAAGAACTTATATATGTTTCACAAATATCAGCCACAAAAATAAGTTTAAATATATTTAATAATAAATAGTAAAAGAACAAGACAATACTCAGTACGCAAACACAGTTACTTCAGAGGTCAAAATCACAGGAAATATTTTAAAACAGCAATGCAGGACGATCACAAATAAGTACAGAAAACTTCTAAACTAATGGTTAATGTATTCCTATCTATACCTGAAAGAGATGCTATGCTTTACGTCTTATGTACAGCAAGCAAGTGCAGATGAGTGATGATGAGTGGATGCTCTTGCTAGGTCTAAGACAAAATACAAAATACAGTCTCTCCCTGAGAGAGAGTGTTTAAATGAATATCAAAAATTACTGCTGGGTTACCTTGGATGACATCATTTTTTGTCACCTGACTTCAGTTCCTATGCTAAACTGGAAAATAACAGAATTTAACATCACTGTGTGAAAAAATACACATCTCTCAGATGTTTGCAGATCTTGGAAGTCGTAAAACAATAAAACACTTTTACATTTTAAACCTAGCAGTTACTTTTCCTTTAAGACAATACAAAAACTTCTAGCTCTAGACATTGTGTCTGTTACACCAAAACTAAGAGATAATGTCTCTCGTTTATGGCCCAGCTATAAAGTAACGTAACCTCAACTATTCTTATGTTTTGCAAGTTAATCATCCATGTTCCAACAGGGTATGCTGTGGTTACATTCTTGAAGCTCAGTACATAACATACAGTTTTGTATGAATTATAGCAATATTCACAAATGGCATAGAATTATTTACAAAATTCCAGATAGCTGAACTGGCAGAGTAACAGACTCTATTATGCATTTCTTGGAGTTTAGTTTTAGCCCCCTGGCTCTGACACCAGTTATTTGTCTGTCTCAGTCCTTACTGGAGATCATTGGGTTAACTGCTGGATTCTATGACTGCTCCTAATTTTCCATCATCTGCAAATTTAGTCATCCAGAGGCCATTGACATTGGCCTTGACTGCAGAGGAGTAAATGCCAAAAACGTAGTGGTCCCAGACCGATCCTTGAGGACTCCTCTTGTGACTGGCCTCTTTGTAGAGGTGAACTCCCCAATTTTAACATCCTAGGTCCTGTCTGTGAGCCAGCTTGCTATCCACTGGATGACATAAGGGTTTATACCTAACCTCCTGAGTTTGCCAAAAGTGCCCAAGTTGGGTATTGTGTCAAATGTCCTGACCACGTCAAGGTAAGCAGTGTAAACAATTTTGCCCCCATCCATTATTATGGTGACCTTCTCAAAGAAGTTCACCAGGTTGAAGAAGCCTGACTTGACAAAATTAAACTGGGTTGGATCCAGTGTCTGGAGGTTTCCTATGCCATTAATGATCATTTCCATGCTAATTATTTCCATGGCTTTGCATATGAGACTAGAGAGACTTTTGGGTCTATAGCTTCCAGGGTCTGTAGATGTCCCAGCTTTGTGCAGAGGAATGACTGTTACTGTTCTTCATCTGTGAGGCATGAAGCCTGTTTGGAGGCTACAACTAAATAGCAATTCAAGAAGGCCTGAAAGGTAATGTTTCATGCTATTTTTGAAAGCATCCTGGGATATCGTCTGGTCCCATTGATGCAGTGTTCTTGGCCTTAGAGATCATTGATGACCTGTTCCCTAGTAATATTAGGGGAGTTATATAGGTTCATAAGTAGGTACTAGGCTATTGGCCCAAGGGCCTAAATAAGCCTAGCCAACAAGGTTCCCTGGCTTACACCACCCAATAAAGTTAATTTCCTGTGCCCATGTTGAGCAGAGCCCTAGTAGTGATCCCTGAGGTGTATTTCCTATTTCCCATTCGTTCATCAAGATTTTTCTTGAAGAGTGCTAATGAGGGGACTTTGCTTGATATAGATGAGTAGTGTGTTCCAGAGTATAGGACGTCTCTGGGACAGGAATCTATCCTTCCAGCATGTCCTGTTTATTGTGGTGAAAGGTTTAGGTCCCTAGAGCGTGTAGCTCGGAGGGATTGGGATTTCTTTAGGTGTAACATGCCCAACAGCTCTGGGTTTAACATAGCTTTATATCTTAGGCAGAGATCTCCACTGAGCAGACAATATGCTACAGAGTAAAGCTGGAGTTTTTTGAGACAGTCAGAGTAGGGCATCTGTTTGAGGACAGTAATCATCTTTGTGAGGTACTTCTGTGGCCTTTCCAGTTGCTGCAGATGTTTTGTGAGGTACATTCCAAAAGGGGCGTTGTACTCTATAATGGGTCTAATGAGTGTTGAGTAGAGGGGAACAATGACCTCTTTTTTTTCTGGATGAGGACCCTTTTGTGATGAGCTGTGCCACATAGAAGGATTTCCTGACTACTGTGGCGATGTGATTATCAAAGGAGAGAATACGGTCCACCTGGGTCCCAAGGTCTCTTATCACACATTTGGCGTTAAGTAGACTGCCGTTTATGTAGTAGTTCATGGGTACAGAGTTTTTACCAAAGGGGATGACAACGCACTTTTTGGCATTGAGCTTGAGGCCATGCCTCTGACACCAGGCATCTGTCTCAGTGAGGCCCTTCTGTAGGATGTCCACATCATTTGGGGACTTTACTATGGCTAAGGAAATGTCCAAAATAAGAAGCCAAGAAGAATACAATACCCATGTCTCACAGGACTCAGATTCAACCAATATAATGTAAGGCAATATAAAACCAAAAATAGGTTTAAAATAACTAGTTTATTCCACAAAAACAACATGAAGTTAAGCGCTTTCACTCGGTCAATACCGAGCTTCCTCAGAAGAAAACAAAGCACAGACTCTGTATCTCTCGCTGCACTGAAAACTGAAAGATAGCATCTTTTATTGCATAGCCTATAAAGTAATTTACCAAATCAAGAATAAAAGGCAAGCACAGAGAGACCACGTTCCTGTTAAAACATGTAGCCTAAAAATAAAAACCTTGTGTACAGGACCATGAGGGCTTGTAAAACTCAACACTGCTTGTTCGCAAAGTCACAAAAATACTGCATTCCTCTGCAGACACCAGCAAGTAGTACTAAGCAGCAATGGCAAATAAAAAGCAAAACCAGAAAGCAGTCCACAACGTCCAAAACGATAAAAAACCTTCTTTATTGCATGCAGTAGTAAGCGCTTTCACCAGAATGGCTTCCTCAGACTGTAGCAGCATACACATCACACAGTCATTAAATAGCTTCAACAATTAACAACAGGGTGTTGTTCAAACCAATTAATTAAACAATAAAATATTCATGAAGCTTCTACTATGAAAACTTCCATTATGAAACATAGATAAAACAACAGTTAAAAACAAGCAAAAGTGACTGTTCAAAAAATAATAAAATATATTATATATATTATTTTGTATTTAATTTTATTTATTCACAGCTTTACCTAACTTCCTTCTTTTCAAAAAAGGTTGTAGACTAACTTTATCATTCAACCCAGGGGTTGAATCAGCTCTGCACCTTATAATCCATCTGAGTTCCATCTCAAGTGTATAAGCTTCCACATCCCCACCCCTCATAGTGTCATGAATAATCTGTAAGACAAAAAGGTAAAGGAATGTGTAGTCCCTGCCTGTACCTGATGTTTCGCTAGTGCATTAGTGATATCACCTATTCTCATTTTATAAAGATGTTCCTAATTCTCAACCTCAACTGCCTATTGGTTTTGCCAATATAAAACGCTTGGCAGGCAGTGCAACTAGCGAGATAAATCACATTTACTGACCTACAATTAGTCCCTGTGGAAAGAAAAGATTTGTCCAGTGACAGGCTGTTCAAATATATTACTATTGTTAATAAAACTACACTGATTACAACTACCACATGCAACCGTATTAAAATTCAACGTCATGTACCTCACACCTTCCTTATGACACAACATACTTTTCAAGTTCATCTTGTTCTTGTATGTGTATCTAGGTCTTATTCCTACTAATTTAGAAACATCTTCATCTACAGTGAGCACATCCCAATATTTTTCTATAATATATTTTATATTGGTTACATCACTAGTATAATAAATAGGTACATTCACTGTAACATTCCTTATGTGCCTGTCCTTGAGTAACTAACTCCTCGGCCTTAAAATTACTAGAGAAATAAGGGCAGGCTCTAGTTCCTCTCAGACTATATGTGTCAGTCAAAGCCCTGTTTATTTCCGCTTCCTTATAAGACCTCTTCAAAAACATGGTTCTTAAATTCTCAGCTTCAACCATAAAGCCACTATCAGAGGGATTCAGTCGGGACGCCCTCATGGTCTGCCCCTTTACAACATTTTCAAATACATGTAGTGGATGCATGCTTGTTCTATGGAGCAGAGTATTTTTATAACACATTTTCCTATGTACCGATGTATTAACTAGTCCATTGTCTAATCTAATAACATCTACATCCAAAAAAGAAATATAACTCCTTGAATAACTAATGGTAAATTTAAGATAACTAGTAGTGCTATCTATAAAGCTCTTGAACTGTAGTAACTGTTCCTCATTACCATCCCAAATTAAAAGGGGTCATCCACGAACCTCTTATAAAAAGGGACATATTGCTTAAATTCAGAACTGGGGAGCAATACTACATTCTCCCATTCAGCCATGACAGCGTTGGCGTAGCTATTGGCACATGACGTGCCCATAGCTATGCCATCATTCTGGATAAATAACTCTTTTGCAAAAACAAACACGTTGTTATCCAAAATAATTTCCAGGAACAGAGCTATTAACTCAATCAAACTATTGTCCATGGTCGTGTATTTCTTCAAATAATCCTGTACACTTTCAACTCCACTACCATTAGGGATCATAGTAAATAAACTGACTACATCCAAAGTAACCAAGAAATATTATTTCCTTTCATCAAATTTAGTCATGCATTCATACAAACTAACTAAAAACTGTTTGCTATCTTTTAAAATATTAACATTAGCTTCAACTACTGGTCTAAGATGTCGTTCAACGAACAATGAGAAAGGTTGTGTTAACCACCCTTGTCCTGACACTATCGGTCTCATCGGGGGATTATGTAGGTTTTTATGAACCTTTGGGAGGCCTTTCAAAACAGGTATAAGTGGATTATTAACCCTCAGAAACCTGAAAAGGTCCTTATCTATAACACCACTTTTATACAGGTCATCTATCATGTCGTATACCCGGAATACTTTATTCCTCACTTCATCCATGTTCAATTTGGAATAAAATCTAGTATCACTCAGGAAATCATACACACTCTTATAATAATCTTCTGTACCCATCACTACGATGGGACCTCCCTTGTCAGCAGGAGTTATTACTATAGAATCATCTCTCTTCAAATCACACAAAGCTTGTCTCTGTTTGTATGTCAAATTATTCTTCTTCCTCTTATTCTTAACATTGTGACTACTATAGTATATATGTAAATCTTGTTCTACTAATTTAGTATATGTCTCTAAAACAGGGTTCAAAATAGGTACATACGTACTCACTGGTTTAAACCCAGTCCTAGTACTACCTATATTAGGACTGCTCTCACACATACCATAATCAAGTTTCAATTGGACGTTCCTGGTAAACATTTTGACATCAATCACTGTGTCTGTAATATCTCTAAACTTACTGGGTATGAAAGTTAGACCCTTATTGAGTACATATTCCTCCTCTCTACTTAACATCCTGCTGGATAAGTTAATCACAATCGATTCTCCTTCGTAGCCCACATTTTCTTTATAGTTGGGCCAACATGTTCTGTTTCCACTACTTTTCTTTTCTGGCGACCTCTGCTCATAGAGCGTGTTCTCCCCCTGAAACGAGGAGACTGTATTGGGAAAGGGATATCCCTTAAATTAATGTTATCATTCCCTTCTTTGTTAATACTATTGTTAGTAGTTTTCTTCCTAACAACTAAATCATCAGCTCTCACTGATCGAGTACTCTGATTAGTTGTCACAACATTAGAGGAAACTGTAGGTCAGTAAATGTGATTTATCTCGCTAGTTGCACTGCCTGCCAAGCGTTTTATATTGGCAAAACCAATAGGCAGTTGAGGTTGAGAATTAGGGAACATCTTTATAAAATGAGAATAGGTGATATCACTAATGCACTAGCGAAACATCAGATACAGGCAGGGACTACACATTCCTTTACCTTTTTTGTCTTACAGATTATTCATGACACTATGAGGGGTGGGGATGTGGAAGCTTATACACTTGAGATGGAACTCAGATGGATTATAAGGTGCAGAGCTGATTCAACCCCTGGGTTGAATGATAAAGTTAGTCTACAACCTTTTGAAAAGAAGGAAGTTAGGTAAAGCTGTGAATAAATAAAATTAAATACAAAATAATATATATAATATATTTTATTATTTTTTGAACAGTCACTTTTGCTTGTTTTTAACTGTTGTTTTATCTATGTTTCATAATGGAAGTTTTCATAGTAGAAGCTTCATGAATATTTTATTGTTTAATTAATTGGTTTGAACAACACCCTGTTGTTAATTGTTGAAGCTATTTAATGACTGTGTGATGTGTATGCTGCTACAGTCTGAGGAAGCCATTCTGGTGAAAGCGCTTACTACTGCATGCAATAAAGAAGGTTTTTTATCATTTTGGACGTTGTGGACTGCTTTCTGGTTTTGCTTTTTATTTGCCATTGCTGCTTAGTACTACTTGCTGGTGTCTGCAGAGGAATGCAGTATTTTTGTGACTTTGCGAACACGCAGTGTTGAGTTTTACAAGCCCTCACGGTCCTGTACACAAGGTTTTTATTTTTATGCTACATGTTTTAACAGGAACGTGGTGTCTCTGTGCTTGCCTTTTATTCTTGATTTGGTTTATTTCGTGTTTGTGGTTTTGCACGGTGAGCATGGCTTGTACTGGAGGAGATGAAATTGAATTAGCGTACGTACCTGACGTCAATGACACTGTTCGACGGAAGCTAGGAAGATTCAATGACTGTGTGGCTGGTAAGGAGAATGTCCTGCTAATGTTTGAGCCAGAAGATACACGTTGATCAGAAACGGATAACGTAGGTGACCTGGTGGTCCTAGCCGAAGAATTGGATACTTTGGAAGCAGAATTTGTTAAATTAAAGAGACTACAACTGCAAAGACACCATTTTGAGGCTTGCCTCAAAAAACGGATAATTCCTAGGGGGCTGAGAGTACTTAAAATGCCAACTTCAGGTAACCATTTTCCTGATTTGTTGTTACAATGGCAAAAATTGAACATGGACTTAAGCTTTAATTATATGAAGCTACTGATAGAGTATCATACACCAGAGGAAGAAGTGTTACGTGAGAGAGTGGTTCATTTGCATGGGTCTATCACTTCGAAGTATTCTTCTTCGAAGGCCAGTGCTGGCATGGTTAGACTCATGGAGAATGTGTTACTTTATGAGAAACGTTTACTTGATCAGAAAAAGCAGAAGATTGAGAGAGATGTACATGATTTTAAAAACGGCCAAGTCTTTACTTGGCCGAGGACAATGTCGGTGAGAACTGAAGGAAAGAACTTTTCGACTAATGTTAATGCAACTAATAAGACTGTTTCACATAGTGTTGATTCAAACAGTAACAGTGATAGATTGACTGATGTAAATAAATGTGTGAATGATTTGGGGGTGGGGGAAGCTCCTGTCCCTGCTGTTGAATCGGTTAATAATGTGAATTTGTATCCATCTGTAGTTACTGTGAATAGGAATACACACTCTGATACTCTGGTTTCCTCTAATGTTGAGACAACTAATCAGAGTACTCGATCAGTGAGAGCTGAAGATTTAGTTGTTAGGAAGAAAACTACTAACAATAGTATTAACAAAGAAGGGAATGATAACATTAATTTAAGGGATATCCCTTTCCCAATACAGTCTCCTCGTTTCAGGGGGAGAACATGCTCTATGAGCAGAGGTCGCCAGAAAAGAAAAGTAGTGGAAACAGAACATGTTGGCCCAACTATAAAGAAAATGTGGGCTACGAAGGAGAATCGATTATGATTAACTTATCCAGCAGGATGTTAAGTAGAGAGGAGGAATATGTACTCAATAAGGGTCTAACTTTCATACCCAGTAAGTTTAGTGATATTACAGACACAGTGATTGATGTCAAAATGTTTACCAGGAACGTCCAATTGAAACTTGATTATGGTATGTGTGAGAGCAGTCCTAATATAGGTAGTACTAGGACTGGGTTTAAACCAGTGAGTACGTATGTACCTATTTTGAACCCTGTTTTAGAGACATATACTAAATTAGTAGAACAAGATTTACATATATACTATAGTAGTCACAATGTTAAGAATAAGAGGAAGAAGAATAATTTGACATACAAACAGAGACAAGCTTTGTGTGATTTGAAGAGAGATGATTCTATAGTAATAACTCCTGCTGACAAAGGAGGTCCCATCATAGTGATGAGTACAGAAGATTATTATAAGAGTGTGTATGATTTCCTGAGTGATACTAGATTTTATTCCAAATTGAACATGGATGAAGTGAGGAATAAAGTATTCCGGGTATACGACACGATAGATGACCTGTATAAAAGTGGTGTTATAGATAAGGACCTTTTCAGGTTTCTGAGGGTTAATAATCCACTTATACCTGTTTTGAAAGGCCTCCCGAAGGTTCATAAAAACCTACATAATCCCCCGATGAGACCGATAGTGTCAGGACAGGGGTGGTTAACACAACCTTTCTCATTGTTCGTTGAACGACATCTTAGACCAGTAGTTGAAGCTAATGTTAATATTTTAAAAGATAGCAAACAGTTTTTAGTTAGTTTGTATGAATGCATGACTAAATTTGATGAAAGGAAATAATATTTCTTGGTTACTTTGGATGTAGTCAGTTTATTTACTATGATCCCTAATGGTAGTGGAGTTGAAAGTGTACAGGATTATTTGAAGAAATACACGACCATGGACAATAGTTTGATTGAGTTAATAGCTCTGTTCCTGGAAATTATTTTGGATAACAACGTGTTTGTTTTGCAAAAGAGTTATTTATCCAGAATGATGGCGTAGCTATGGGCACGTCATGTGCCAATAGCTACGCCAACGTTGTCATGGCTGAATGGGAGAATGTAGTATTGCTCCCCAGTTCTGAATTTAAGCAATATGTCCCTTTTTATAAGAGGTTCATGGATGACCTCTTTTTAATTTGGGATGGTAATGAGGAACAGTTACTACAGTTCAAGAGCTTTATAGATAGCACTACTAGTTATCTTAAATTTACCATGAGTTATTCAAGGAGTTATATTTCTTTTTTGGATGTAGATGTTATTAGATTAGACAATGGACTAGTTAATACATCGGTACATAGGAAAATGTGTTATAAAAATACTCTGCTCCATAGAACAAGCATGCATCCACTACATGTATTTGAAAATGTTGTAAAGGGGCAGACCATGAGGGTGTCCCGACTGAATCCCTCTGATAGTGGCTTTATGGTTAAAGCTGAGAATTTAAGAACCATGTTTTTGAAGAGGTCTTATAAGGAAGCGGAAGTAAACAGGGCTTTGACTGACACATATAGTCTGAGAGGAACTAGAGCCTGCCCTTATTTCTCTAGTAATTTTAAGGCCGAGGAGTTAGTTACTCAAGGACAGGCACATAAGGCGAATGTTACAGTGAATGTACCTATTTATTATACTAGTGATGTAACCAATATAAAATATATTATAGAAAAATATTGGGATGTGCTCACTGTAGATGAAGATGTTTCTAAATTTGTAGGAATAAGACCTAGATACACATACAAGAACAAGATGAACTTGAAAAGTATGTTGTGTCATAAGGAAGGTGTGAGGTACATGACGTCGAATTTTAATACGGTTGCATGTGATAGTTGTAATCAGTGTAGTTTTATTAACAATAGTAATATATTTGAACAGCCTGTCACTGGACAAATCTTTTCTTTTTCCAAAGGGACTAATTGTAGGTCAGTAAATGTGATTTATCTCGCTAGTTGCACTGCCTGCCAAGCGTTTTATATTGGCAAAACCAATAGGCAGTTGAGGTTGAGAATTAGGGAACATCTTTATAAAATGAGAATAGGTGATATCACTAATGCACTAGCGAAACATCAGATACAGGCAGGGCCTACACATTCCTTTACCTTTTTTGTCTTACAGATTATTCATGACACTATGAGGGGTGGGGATGTGGAAGCTTATACACTTGAGATGGAACTCAGATGGATTATAAGGTGCAGAGCTGATTCAACCCCTGGGTTGAATGATAAAGTTAGTCTACAACCTTTTTTTGAAAAGAAGGAAGTTAGGTAAAGCTGTGAATAAATAAAATTAAATACAAAATAATATATATAATATATTTTATTATTTTTTGAACAGTCACTTTTGCTTGTTTTTAACTGTTGTTTTATCTATGTTTCATAATGGAAGTTTTCATAGTAGAAGCTTCATGAATATTTTATTGTTTAATTAATTGGTTTGAACAACACCCTGTTGTTAATTGTTGAAGCTATTTAATGACTGTGTGATGTGTATGCTGCTACAGTCTGAGGAAGCCATTCTGGTGAAAGTGCTTACTACTGCATGCAATAAAGAAGGTTTTTTATCGTTTTGGACGTTGTGGACTGCTTTCTGGTTTTGCTTTTTATTTGCCATTGCTGCTTAGTACTACTTGCTGGTGTCTGCAGAGGAATGCAGTATTTTTGTGACTTTGCGAACAAGCAGTGTTGAGTTTTACAAGCCCTCATGGTCCTGTACACAAGGTTTTTATATAAAGTAATGTAATTTCAGCTATTTTCCTAAAATTTGCTGTACTGAAGTTAACCTGTTATATTCCAGTTTCCACTGTTAAAACATATACATTTAGACAGTTACAATAGTGCATGTACATTTCTGTTCTCTTCCAGCAGGGCACACTTTGGCTGCATTTCAAACACCAACACTTTATAAAATACCTTTTCAACACACATGTCTGTACGAACCAGTTTGATATACACATGACATACAGGTCCAATACAGTTGTAACACAAGCATCTTATATAAATCGTGTTGATATTCACAAATGACATATAATTATTTACAAAATTCCAGATAGGTGTGCTGGCAGTACCTCCCTTCATTAACCCCCCCCTCCTTCGAAGACTCAAGCTAGTTTTTCAAGTGGTCTTTGAGAAATGTTTCTTGAGAGAGTGAGCCTATCTGGAAATACATTACCCAATTCCATGTCTTGAGAGCCCATCTGCAATGGATTTCTAACCCCACTGTGGTGCTGCACTGTCATACAATATGCCTGAAACCCTAGGCTCCACCTTAATAGCTTGGCATTTTGCTGGCTGGCTCAATGTAGCCAAGTTAAGGGATTATGGTCTGTAACTACAGTGAATTTCCTTCCATACAGATAAGGCTGAAATTTCTTCATTGGCCACACTATAGCTAGACATTCCATTTCTACAGCTGCATATCATTCCTACTTGGGTTGGAGCCTATGGCTAAGATATACCACTGGATGCTCTTCTCCATCTGAGGAAACTTGGCTGAGTACAGCCCCCATCCCATGGTTTGAAGCATCCACCTGCACAATAAATTCTTTGCTGTAATCTGGACTGGCTAACACAGGGAGTCCATCCAAAGCTCCTTAAAGCTTCTGGAATGCCTGCTCACATGCTGGGGTCCACGCTACCTTATCTGGCCTGTTTTTCCTTGTTGGGTCTGTGAAGGGAGCAGCTATGGTACTATAATTGGGACAAACTTTCTGTAGTACCCTGATTCCCCTAACAATGCCCTCACCTCCTCCTTTTTGGTAACAGGGGCAGGCCATGCCTGATTGGCTTCCACTTTGGCAGGTTCTGGTCTTATCTTACCACTCCCCACTCTATGTCCCAGGTAGGAGACCTCTGCCATACCCACCTGACACTTAATGGGCTTAATGGTCAACCTTGCCCTCTGTAGTCTGCCCAACACCTCCCTGACATGCTGAAGCTGCTTTTGCCAGTAATGGCTGTAGATGGGAATATTATCCAGGTAAGTAAGGGAAACATCTCCTGCTCCTACTAGGATATAATCTACCAGCCTCTGGAAAGTTCCTGGGGCATTTTTCATCCCAAAGAGCATATTCATGAACTCACACAACCTGAAAGGAGTCAGAAAGGCTGACCTCTCTCTAGCATTGGGAATCAAAGGCATCTGCCAGTAGCCCTTGGTAAGATCAATAGTGGTAAGATACTTAGCCTTACCCAGCTGCTCTTTGGCTTCATCTATCCTATCCATGGGATAAGCATCTGACTCTGTGTGACTATTTAATTTCCTGTAGTTCACACAGAACCTGGTGCTGACATTCTTCTTTGATATCAGCACCACTGCGGAGACCCAGAGACTGCAAGACTCCTGTATTACCCCCATTTCCAACATTTCCTGTATCTCCTCCCACAGAGTCTGTTTGACTCTCTCAAGTACCCTATAAGGGGCCTGCTTAATAGACCTTTGGAGCCCTGTATCCACATGATTCTGCACCAGGTGAGTACACTCTGGTTTCCCAGTGAACATGCCTACAAACTCCTGTAACACTGCTAGGATTTCTCAACCCTGGGTAGGAGATAGCGGCTGGGACATTGCTACCCCTTCTATTGAGGTGTCAGTCTGAGCCTCACTGAGGAGATCAGTCACCAGATCCCCCTCAGACTCCTCATGCCATCCACTGCAAATACTCAGCACAAGGGCCTCCCTATCATGGTAAGTTTTCATCATGTTAACATAGTACAGTTTGTGCCCCTGCCTCCTGCCTAGCATTTCCACCATGTAGTTAACATCACTGGCCTACCTTACCACTTTGAAGGGTCCTTCTCAAGCTGCCTGCAGCTTGTTGTGTCTGACAAGAATGAGAACTATAACCTGTTGCCCCACAGCATACTCTCTAGCTTGAGCATTCCTGTCATACCAGACTTTTTCTGCTGTTGGGTGTCTGCCAGGTTCTCCTGGGCCAAGCCCATGAGTTCCCTGAGCCTTGTCCTGAGGTTTAGGACATATGTCACAACAGACTCCTTGTGAGATTCACACTCATCCTCCCACTCATTGTGAATCAAATCTAAAGGTCCCCTCATGCCTGTGGATTTCTAGGACACCTCTCTGTAAGCAAACAACAGATGGGGCAAGTATTTGTCCCACTCCCCCTTCAAGCTGGTCTGCAAATGCCCATAGTATGGTCTTTAGTGTAGAGTTTAATCTCTCTACCAGACCATTAGTCTGGGAGTAGGGGCTGGTCATTAGGTGCTTCACCTCAAAGTGCTCTCACAGACAAGCCAGCAGGTCTGACATGAAATTGCCACCTCTGTCAGTCAGTATTTCTTTTGGGAAACCTACCCTGCTGAAAATCTCTAACATAGCATTTGCCACCTTTTCTACCTCAATGGGTATCTGATAGCATAATCTACTACCACTAGAATATATTCTTCCCTGTAGAACTTGGGGTTCTCAAAGGCACCACAATATCCATAGCTATAATCTAAAATGGGTCCTCAATCACAGTCAAATGCATCAAAGCAGCTTTCACCTTGTCTCCTGCCTTGCCTACCTTTTGGCACTGCTCACCAGTTGTATAGTACCCTGGGACATCCCTGGAAATCCCAGGCCAATAAAAGCTCCACATAATATGTTTCTTGGTGCACTTTATGCCCATATAACCTGCAAAGGGAATGTCATGGGCCATGGCTAGAAGTGCCAGATGGTAGGGTCTGGGTACTACCAACTACTGTATTCTCTCAACATATAGCCATCCCTCAGGGGTCCACTCTCTATACAGAAACCTTTTGTCCCAGTATACAGATTCCCCTTTTCCTTGAGAAATAGTTGCCTCCCTGGCTACCTCCCTCAAGCCTTGTAATGCAGGGTCTGAGAGCTGAGCCTGTCTCAACACTCTCTTTGTAACCTTTCCCAGCTCCCCTTCCACAGGAAGTCTGGTATCCTCTGACAGCAGTGCCTCACTGTCAGCCTGGGTGCTACTACTCACCTCTGCCCTTGCAGTCACTCTGTCCAAGGAAACATCAGTACCCACCAGCAGCTGTGGCTCACCTTCAGTCTCACTGCTACAGGGTAGCTCCCTCTCTGAAGTAACCACCACACTAGTCCTGGCTTCAAGTGTGCAGTCTGTCTGCCCCCCCCCCCAGACTACCAGACCCACATGCTTGTCTCCAAGCCTGATTGCATGTAACTGCATGCACACAAGGTACTGCATTATCAAAATCATTCCCTATCTGGACATCTGCAGGGATATCCTCAAAGACACCTACTTGCTTCCTTTTCTAACCTCCTTTTCAAGGTGAACCCTAGCTAAAGGTATTTGGCATGGGATCCCTCCTAAAGCTCTGACTGAAGTAGACTGCCCATGCAAATAGTGCTCCTCTTTAACCATTGCAGGCTTCACAATGTTTAGGCCAGAGGTTGTGTCTCTCTTAGCAGTGGCCTGTTTCCCATCTACTAAGATAGGATATAACCTGTTGTGATAGTTTGGCACTCTTGTTGCCTCCAGACAACTTACCACTGGTATTCTGTCATTCCTACTTACTGGCTCCCCAACCTTTTGTTCCCCACCTTGACTCCGTGAACATCTATATGCTACATGGCCTCACTGGTTACATTTAAAACTTTGAACCCTTGATTCTAGCCAAGTACCTCAACTAGTGGCTTCCCCTGTTACTGACAGACTCTTTTGGGGCAGTTTAGGCTGCCCACCATGGGTTCCCTTAGACCCATGTGCAGCATTGGGTATCCCTTTCCTGTCCAGTGATACCCTGCTTGCTAGGTGTAGGCCTCCCTTTTCCCCAACTCATCTGTTGTGTTACATTCTCTATCTGCCAACCAGATTCTCATGTCCTCACCAAAAGGTCTGCCAGCCCTTCAAAAGTGGTGACCTGACACCCATTCATCCATCTATGAAAATAAGTGCTTAATTCAGCAATATATTCACACACACTTTCATCTGCCTTGCGTCTATGCTTACAAAACTTTTTCCTATAAGTTTGAAGTGTTAACTTAAAACACTCTAATAAACAAGTTTAATTATATTATAATTTAAGCAACCAGCACCAGACAATTTAGAAACAGCAGTTACAGCTTTACCATGAAGTAAGGGGATCAGAATCTGTACCCAGAGCCCTTGGTCAACATTATACTGTTTATATACCCTTTCAAACATATGAATAAAGCTATCAAAATTATCATCTTCTGTAAATTGTGGAAGAAATGTATTGACCTTTATTGCTTCTGGGTTTTTGTTACTCCCTTCCTCATTACCTCCATGACTCTGGAAAAGAATCAGCATCTCCTTTTCATGTTGCCTTTGCCTCTCATTTTCTTCAGCCTCCAAACATCTCAGTCTCTCATTTTCTTCAGCCTCAAAATGCCACAGTCTCTCTGCTGATTCTATTTCCAAATGTTTGTCCTCAAGTCCAACTCTATTTAATTATAAATGGATTTTTAAGTCCTCTGAGGCAAAGTTGAACTGTACATTTTCTGAGAGTTGTACATCCCCAAGAACAGTCTGGTTGTCCTATTGTTTGCTGGTCTGTGATGCATCTGTAGCAATCATTTCTCCTTTACTCAGGTTGGCATGCCCCAGTCCTTTGGCTTGGCACATCTCAGCCAACTGGTTCCTTGTCAACTTGCCATAATCCTCTGATGACATCATTGCCTACTGAATCTCAATATGTAATGTGGTGATCTCACCACTACTCACCAGTTGTGATGACCCACCACTGCCAACTAGTAATCAGGAAGCTTCAATCCTCACCACTGATAACAGTGTGAATGTTTCCTTGAAGAATAACAGGTACACACACAGTATTTCTAGATGCATTTCTCAAAGTGCAATTTCCCTTAAGAACACAGAGACCACAGTCAGTCCGGGGATGGTTTCTCACTCTTCCTCCAGATCCTCCAATAAGACTCCCCTTAAGACTGTATAGAGTTGAGATCTCACCTGACTGACCAAGCCAAGACCCCCAGCAACCTCTCTGTCTAACTGTCCAACCAGTGCTTTGTGTCCCTGCCCAAGTAGCTCACACACACACACACACACACACACACACACACACACACACACACACACACACACACACACACACACACTTTGAGGTTTGATTTATACACACACTTTGAAGTTTGATTTACACACACACACACACACACACACACACACACACACACACACACACACACACACACACACACACACACACACACACACACACACACACACACACACACACACACACACACACACACACACACACACACACACACATGTGGGAAAGGCTGGCACAGGTTTACGAGTTATGCTCCCTTCTGCCCAGACGATAAGGTACTTACCACTGCCACCATTCAACTCCTTATCAGCTACTTTAAGGCTCTTAATAAAGGGTGTCCAATCTGACTGTTTAATATTAATAGAAATGATAATTTGACAAAGAGCAATGCTATTAGGAGTGAGCCACACTGTGTCACCAAATAAATATGTAAGTACTCACAAAACTTAAATATATCTACACAGATCAGCCGCAATGAAGGGTTTAAATATATGTAATAATAAATAATAAAATAACAAGGCAATATTAAATATATATTCACAGTGACTTCAAAGTTTAAAACCACAGTTAATATTTAAAACAACCTTGCGGGACAGTCTCAAATAAATAAAGAAAAATATCTAAACTAAGCTTCACTATAATCATGACTGAATCTAAGACAATTGCTGTAATCTAAGAACTTACTAATAGAGCAAGGCAGATGTGGTGAATAGATCTTCTAGCTGTTGTCAGGTCCAAGACAGAATGCAGAATACTCTGTCTCACTAACAGACTTCTCAAATTAATATCTCAAATATTACTGCTGGGATAGCTTGCAGGATGACATAATTTATTGTCATCTGACTCTAATTTCCAGGTGAAACCTCCACTGCTGGAAGCTGGCAGTATGTATCATCTAATTGTAAAAATATATAAACTTCAGATATTTGGCAGATGCTGGAAGTCATAAAATAATTGCATTCCTTCATGCTTAAAGAGGTAGTAATTAGAAGACATACAGAAAGCTTTTCAGCACAGACTCTGTCTCTAGCTGCACTCAAAACTGTATGTCTGTTAAAAGTTATTGCAGTCACTGCTACTGGGTTCTAGTCCCATGCCTGCCAGCCAAGGCATGACTGCTGTTTAGTGTCTGTACTGTACACATACAAGTCTCTCAAGTGTCATGGTTTCATGTTATGTAATTAATATTGCATAATCCGCCTCTTACAGGAATACCATACCAATGAATACCTAGATTGCACAGTATCAGCATTTCAACCCACAGAACACCTTCATAGTTATATAGGTCCACCTGATGTGCAAATGTTCTGTGTAGGTGTGTACCCACAGTTGTTACTGTTTGGCCCATAGTATTCCATGCATATAGCTTGAGAGGTATGTACATGCTACATCAGCTACAGGAGACTTGTACTCACTGTAAACAAAAAGAACATACAGGCCTTTTGAGTAGATAGTAGTACTGTTGTCAAGGAAGTAAGCAGCAATGTTACTAACAGACTGTTTTTCTCTCTCTCCACACCCCTTATCTTCATTTATTTATTACAATTATTCATCTGTTATGGTTTACTGTTAACATGTGTTGTTACATACTATTTTTTGGGCATGCGTTATTCATAGGTTCATAGGATCATAGGTAGGTACTATCAGCCCAAGGGCCTAAGTAAGCCTAGCCAACAAGGTTCTCTGGCTTTTGCCACCCAAGAAAGTTATTTACCTGTGCCTCTGTCGGGTAGAGCCACAGAAGTGATCCCCAGGGTGAATTTTCTATTTCCCATCCACTCATCAAGATTTTTCTTGAAGAGTGCTAATGAGGAACTCTGCTTGACACAGATGGGTAGCTTGTTCCAGAGTATGGGAAGTCTCTGGGACAGGAATCTATCCCTTCAGCATGTTCTACTTATTGTGGTGACAAGGTTTATGTCCCTAGAGTGTGTAGCTTGGATGGATTGGGATTTCTTTAGGTGTAGCATGTCCAACAGCTCTGGGTTTAACAGAGCTTTGTATGCTAGGCAGACATCACCTCGGAGTAGGCAATATGCTATGGAGTAAATCTGGAGTTTGTTGAAATGGTCAGCACAGGGCATCTGTTTGAGTCTGGTAATCCTCTTTGTGAGGTACCTCTGCGGCCTTTCCAGCTGTTGCAGATGTCTTGTGAGGTACATTCCAAAAGGGGCATTGTACTCTATAATGGGCCTAATGAGAGCCGAGTAGAGGGGAACAATGACCTCTTTTTTCCTGGATGAGAACCCTTTCATGATGAGGTGTGCCGTGTATAAGGATTTCCTGACCACTGCGGTGATGTGATTATCAAAGGAGAGACTACTGTCCACCTTGGTCCTAAGGTCTCTTATCACACATTCGGTGTTAAGTCGACTGCCACCTATGTGATAGTTCATGAGTACACAGTTTTTACCAAAGGGGATGACAATGCATTTTTTAATGTTGAGCTTGAGGCCATGGCTCTGACACCAGGTATCTGTCTCAGTGAGGCCCTTCTGTAGGATGTCCACGTTGTTTGGGGACTCAACTATGGCTCCTAATTTGCAGTCATCTGAAAACTTGGTTAGCCTGAGATCATCTGTGTTAGCCTGTACTTCAGAGAAGTAGATACCAAACAGGAGAGGACCCAGGACTGAACCCTGTGGTACTCCACTTGTCACTGGTTTGAAGTCGGATTTGGAGTCTGCAACTTTTACAGTGTGGGTTCTGTCAGTGAGCCAGTTGTCCACCCATCTTGTGACATAGGGATTTATACCCAGTTTAGTGAGTTTATCTATAATTCCAGAATGGGAGATAGTGTTGAAAGCCTTGGCAAGGTCAAGATAGGCTGTGTGAACCACCTTGCCCTCATCTACAGCTTTGGTGACTTCCTCAAAGATGTCAATCAGGTTCAGGAGGCATGATCTGCCTTTCACAAACCCGAACTGGGTGGGGTCCAGAGTTTGGAGGTTACCAATGTCTTTTGTTTATGAGTTCCATGATGATACATTCCATGGCCTTGCAGACCAGGCTCATCAGGCTGATAGGGCAATGGTTCCCAGGGTCTGTGGTGGCTCTCGCTTTGTGGAGTGGGATAACTTTTGCTGTGCGCCATTCAGTGGGCATAAAGCCTGACCTGAGGCTATGATTGAACATGGTGCTTAGGTGGGGAACCAGTTTGTTCTGAAGTTCATGTAAAACACAGCCTGGGATGTTGTCTGGTTCCATGGTTGCTGTGCTCTTGGCTTTAGAGAGTGCAGTTTTTACCTGTGTAGTTGTGATTACAGGGACTCTTCATTCTTCCAGAATAGATATTAGCCCTTTATGGGGTGAGGGGGGTAAAGTTAGCACTGAATCTATCTGCCAGGATGTTGGCAATATAAGTTGGTTCTGTAATTTTCATGCCATTGTGCTGTAACTCAGAGCAGATCTCGGTGTTGCCATTAAGATTCTTGACATAGCTACAGAATGCATTGTGGTTGTCCTTAGAATAAGTGGTTATTTTCTTTTCATAGCTAGCTTTGGAGGATTTTATGAGGGATCTCAGCTTCTTACTGAGACTGACCAGGGAGCTCCTCTACTCATGGGATTTTACTCTGTTTTGCAACAGTTTCTTCCTTCTGTTGTAGAGTTTGTTTATGGCAGGGGACCACCAGATTGGCTTTCCTTTTTTGGAGGATAGCATCTTGGTTCTGTTAGAGATAGCATGATCCATGCACTCATGTAAGCACTTATAGAGTGTATTTGTGTAGGATTCAACAATCGTAACTGCACTGTCTGTCTGCATGGGTGTTATGAAGTTCACCACTTCTGTCTTGAGAAGCATGAAGTTGGCTTTGGAGAAATTTTTTACTGTGGTTTCCTTAATGGGGGTGAGGGTGGGGGCAGGATGTGGATATCTGTGGTGATTAGCTTATGGTCAGATCTGACCAACGAGGAGTTGACTTCAGGTGTGGGACACCGGTCACTCTAGTTGGTAATGACTAGGTCTAGTATATTGTTGCCCCTGGTGGGGGATGTGGATAAGTTGATCCAGGGCATTGGCATTTATGAATTTCAGAAAGCGTTGAGCAAAGGATTTAGTACATGAGTAGTTTTCCCAGTTAATGGTGGGGTAGTTGAAATCACTCATGATTAGGGTGTTTGATTGGACCCTAATATTTTCCAGTATATCATGAAAAGAGGAGTGGGAATCCTGGGATATGGTGGGGGATCTGTAGCAAGCTGCAATTTGGAGTGCAGTTTTTCCCAGAGTTAGTTGCACTTGGATGATCTCGGATGCATTATGTTGGGCAACTAGCCTAGAGGTGTGGATATCCTTAATGAATATGGACACACCTCCGCCTTTGGTGTTTCGATCCAGGTTAGATGGCCGAAAGGTGTGTTATGAGTTATAGCCTGATAATGCAGGGGTGCTCTCTGGAACCTTGAAACAGGTCTCAGTCACTGCACAGATATCGATGTTATGGATTTTAAGGAGTACCTCGGGTGAGTGCATTATGAAATTTAGACTTCTAGCATTGAGTAGCATTACCCTCAGTTTTTGCTTGCCTGTACCTGTTATGGTGGTGAATTTGTCATGTGAACCTTGCCTAAAAAAAGGCACTATAGGGGTGGCAAGAGCCTTAGCCAGTATCTAGAATCTCTTGGGCAACAGGTGCAGACAATCTCTGGCAAAGCATTTTGGTCTGTCGACCATGTTGTCCCAGGCATACAGATAATGGATCCCCTTAGAATGACACCAGAAGCTTAGCCAATTGTTGAAGTCAATCATTTTGTCTTTGCACTACAGTATCATTCTGGGCAATGGCAGGATGCTAGTTGGAGCTAGGGTCATACCTGCCTGGGCTACAAGATCAGAGAGCTCTTCCATGTATCCACCACACGATTTATTGTATCTCTGACGTCTCGGCCTCAGCCTTCAAGGAGTACTCCTTGAAGGCTGAGGCCGAGACGTCAGAGATACAATAAATCGTGTGGTGGATACTTTTGTTGTTTCTTTTTTCCTTGTTATTTTGTGGTTGTGCTTAGCTCTTCCATGTATCTTTTCATGTAGTCCAGTGAGTTACGTCTCAGGTCGTTCACACCAACATGGACAATGACAGAGTCATATTTGTACTTGTTGTAGAGTGACCTGAGTGCATGGGTTATGTTGCAGATCCTGGCACCCAACAGGCAGCTGACAGTAACCTTCTCCTTGTTTAGCCTGATGAGTAGGACATCAGTGTGCATGACTATAGAGTCACCTATGACTAGTGTGTTGGGTACATTGTTTTGCCTTATGGGCTGTGGTTGAGTGGCATACTGAGTCTGTGGGCTATGTGTCATTTGGGTTATGTTGGTGGGTGGAGGTTGCTTGCGTTTCTGCTTTGGAGGTTTCTCTTGCTTGGGCAGATTATTATTGAGAGCTTCTGTGAATGTTTTTGTGTTTCTATATGTAGATTTGGTGGTGTAGGTTTAGTGGGACTATGTGATGAGTGTGGTGTGGTGCAGGAGTTTACCTTCTCCTCTTGACTGTCAAGTTCAGTCTTGGTAGGAGAGAGCTTTGCCTCCAGTTTGGCTAGATAAGTGCATCTCTCACAGGTTGTAGTGTTGGGTGATAGGAGAAGAGAGTTGTCTGTGTACATGACACAATTGCTACATTGCCCCAAGATGCCCAGATTCATCAGGTAGACAGGAGAGAACACCGGGAGCTGTCCCTTGGACATGCCTGAATAAAAAGTATTTTACCCTGGACAAGTGAGGAAAGAAAGTGCAAGAGCTGTTTTCCTCTAGGTTGTGAGGAAGGTTGAGTGCTGTAGTAATTTGTAGCTTAATTAGTGCTTACAACAAGTTCTGAGCAAGTGCTGAGCATGAAGAAGCAAATTCAAGTACTAAAACTCAGAAACTGGCTAGTTCTAAGGGAAAAACTGAAGAGCAGACTTTATGGCACCAGGAATAGTTTAACCCTAGCTAAGTAGCACTGCATGGTGCTCACACTCGTGCAAACCCACGCAAACACGGGTTTTTAACTCAGAAAGGGATGGAAACCAGCCCAAAACAGCCAATAAGGTTAAATTTCAGAGCTGCAAACAACTCATCTTGTGACAGATAGGCTGCTCAATGCATACTACTGTCACTGATAAGCAGAAAGACTTCCCACTACCACAGCAAGGTCTGGACAACTCAGAAACATAAACTGAAGTCCTGAAACCAGCAAATCTGGGATCCAGACTATTCTAGTATAGGAAAGGGTGGGAAATGAGCAATATGGATAGTATTTTTTATTTTTTATTTTTTTGAGAAATTAAGCAGAGAAAAGCAATTTAAAGAGTAAATATTTACAGAAAAGGCTGTCACACTTGAGTGTGACACCTACAGTAGTAAATGCAGTTTAAATGATTAATTTTAAGCTGAAAATCAAAGTGCACACACAATAAAATGATTTAGCAGTAAAATGCAGCAGAAATAACAACAGAACCACAGTAAAAATGGCTTTTAGAGTGCGATAAAGCAAAAACAATCAAGAAAAAGCCAAAAAGATGCTTAGAATCAGCAAAAAGTCTCTCCTTCTCATTTCTGGTGATGTAGTAGACTGCAGGATGCCCAAGCAGGTTCTACCAAGCTAAAATAAGAGCAAACCCGCGGAAACATGGGTTTTTAACTCAGAAAGTTGAAAGGGATAGAAATCAGCCCAAAATGGCTAATAAGGTTTAATATCAGAGCTGGAAACCACTCCTCTTGTGACACATAGGCTGCTCAATGCTTATCACTCTCACTGATAAGCAGAAAGACTTCCCACTACCACAACAAGGTCTGGTCAAATCAGAAACACAAGCTAGAGTCCTGAAACCAGCAAATCTGGGATCTGGACTATTCTAGTATAGGAAAGGGGAGGAAATAAGCAGTACAGATAGTATTTTTTTTAAATTAAGCAGAAAAAAGCAATTTAAACAGTAAATATGCACTGAAAAGGTTGTCGCATTTGAATTTGATGCCTACAGTAGTAAATGCAATTTAAATTATCAACTTTAATCTGAAAATCAAAGTGCACACACAGTAAAACAATTCGACAGTAAAATGCAGAAGAAATAACAACAGAACCACAGCAAAAAATGGCTTTTAAAAGGCAGTAAGCAAAAACAGTCAAGAAAAAGCTAAAAAGATACTTAGAATCAGCAATAAGTCTCACCTTCTCGTTTCTGGTGCTGTAGTAGTCTGCAGGATGCCCAAACAGGTTCCACTGAGCTACGACAAGTGCAAACCCAAGCAAACATGGGTTTTTAACTCATAAAGTTGAAAGGGATAGAAATCAGCTGAAAACGGCCAATAAGGTTCAATTTCAGAGCTGGAAACCACTCTTCCTGTGGCAGATAGGCTTCTCAATGCTTACCACTCTCATTGATAAGTAGAAAGACTTCCCACTACCACAGCAAGGTCTGGACAACTCAGAAACACAAACTAAAGTCCTGAAACCAGCAAATCTGTGATCCAGACTATTCTAGTAAAGAATAGGATGAGAAACAAGCAGTGCAGATAGTATTTTTTGTTGGGTTTTTTTTTGTGAAATTAAGCAGAAAAAAGCAATTTAAACAGTAAATATGCACAGAAAAGGCTGTCACACTTGAGTGTGATGCCTACAGTAGTAAATGCAGTTTAAATTATTAACTTTAAGCTGAAAATCAAAGTGCACACACAGTAAAATGATTTAACAGTAAAATGCAGCAGAAATAACAACAGAACCACAGTAAAAATGGCTTTTAAAGTGCAATAAGCAAAAACAATCAAGAAAAAGCCAAAAAGATACTTAGAATCAGCAAAAAGTTTCTCCTCCTTGTTTTTGGTGCTGTAGTCATCTGCAGGATGCCCAAACAGGTTTTGCTGAGCTAAAACAAGTGGAAATTTTGTTAAAGTACCTATTTTGTTGGCCTTATGCTATAACTGTTATTGGCTTGCTGTTATAATGAGAGCTCTGTTATTTATTGTTGTGTTTTACATAATTTACATTATTTCCAATGTTCTGCCATGTTGTTATTACTAACAATGTTTTGTTAATAACTAACCTATACTTATTGCTATACCTCCATTACCACAGCATGTATGGGTAGGCCGGTTCCTGATGATCCGTCTACCTTGCCTCAACTGGCCGTGGCACCGAGTCCTAACACATCTGGGACCCAGGCCGGTGGTGCCCCCCCACTACTCCTTCACCACCTGTGGCATTGCGTGAAACTGCCTTAGGGGACAAGGCCTGACCTCCCCCGGGAGCAATCGCAGAGGGACTGTAGTCACCCAGGATCAACTGCCAGTCATGGTGCACAGGATTGTTCATTGGAGCTATAAATGATGCCTGTGACAGCCTGAGAGCACTCTGGCTGACTTGGTGGGGTAAGCTTTCCCCTGCACCCAGCCTCCAGCACAGCCACCCTCACAGCAGTGAAAGAGCAGTGTCGAGTGTCTAGTAGGTGGGGATGAGAGTCACGCTGCTGCCATCTGGAGGCACATGCAAATTGGTTCCACAACACCTTTCGTCATCTAAGGTGTTTACCCCCCTCATGTGTCACACATCGCCCCTGTCTGCTCTCTTGTCTGGCTTGTCTGTCTGCAAACGCATCCTCTTCTACCCAACTTACCACCCCACATGTACCTATGTCCCTTCCCCTACATTCCACTCTCGCCTTAAAAAAAATGGGCACCTGCCCCCCCCAAAAAATTGCACCATACGTAGCTGTCCATGTCGCACATATGTCAACTGGACACCACTAATCTGGTCTAATTGGCTTGACAACACAGTTATGTTGTTCTCACCCTTCTCTCTGGGGTTTGAGAGTCCAAATTCATTTACAAAACCTGTCAAAATGCACAGCTGTCGCTGTACAATATATGGATAGCTATGGGTGTTTCCTACATCCTTTCTGTACATCCCTGCCTTTCCCAATGTCCCCCCCCCCACGCTTGCCTCCATTTCACCACTTTCCTCTCACCCCCTTTTTCTTTTTTTATATTTTTTTAGCTTAGCTAAGCTTAAATGAGCTTTAATGATTAAATGTGTTTATTACATTGTTAAACACATGTACAAAATTAACACTTCTGCCAAGGTTCAAACTCGAGCTCCTCTCGACAACAGCCCACTGTATTGACTCATACAGAGCTGATGCAAAACAGGTGTTTCCATCAAAACATACTGATTGCCACTTAAAATCATTAGGCATGTAACTGAAGAGGAAAAGAAGAAGAAGATTGTCAAAGAGATGAAGAAAAGCAGGGGAGAGTTAAAAGGAGATGAGGTGCATGGCAGAGAGAGGGAGGAGCAAAAGGATAGATAGCAAAGAGAGGAGTATAGAGGATAGAGATTATGGAGAAAGAGGGAGAAAAAGACAGGAAGAGATTAGGCTGACCTGCCGATTAGCTATAGGGAGAGGGCTGGAGCTGTGAAAGTAAAGGATAGTGAGATAAAGAATTGAGAGAGGAGAAGTGTGTGTTGAGTAGATGGAGAGAGGAGGTATGTTGAGTGAATGGGAAGAAAGAGAGAGAGAGAGAGAATGAAGGGAAATGATGTGGTGTTAGTGATGTGGGATAGATTATCAGGGAGTGAAACAGATTAGCAAAAGGAAGTAGAGAGATGAAGAAGAGGAGGGGGAAGAATGAGGCTGCTGGGAAGCATGGAGCATGGAGGTGCTGAGAGGAATGGGTAAGATATAGCAGTTGAATAATTTAACTAAACATGAAATGGAATTTTGGAAGGAGAAGAGGAGAGGTTGTGTGAGGATCTTTAAGAATAAGTACCTATCTTTTATTTAGGAGGGCTGCAGAGTTATAAAACTGATTAGTCACAGCTTGGAAACTGATTAGTCACAACTTGAAGAGGTTAAGAAGGAAAGTTGTGGAAAGATGATCCAGATGTTTTCATGTATGGTTTTGTACTAGGAAGAGCACTACAGATACACGCACTTGAGATAGAGAAATTGATGGAATGGAGAAGAGAGGTCATTGTGTTGCAGTGTGTGTGGAGTTGTACAAGGGAGAAAGAGACATATGACAAGGGTGGCAGAGGTTGTGTTGTATTGTATGAGTGGGAAAGAAGAAAGAGGAAGTGCAGGTACAGTAGTAGTACAGAGTAGTGTGTGACAGTGGTGAGGGACTGCAGGAGGGAGTGCAGTGCTTAGATGGGTTTAAGGTGGAGGACTCAAGGATCAGCTCTGAGTCCTTTCTTATTTTTTTTATTGGCAGTGTGGTGATGCAGATTGACAGAGGAGATCAGACAGGGGCCCGATGATGATGAGAGCACATGAGACATCTGTGATGGAGAGTGAGGAAGTAGGATTCAAGGAGAGAGTGGAGACGGAGGAGGAGAGCCTGGAGAGAGCAGAGGAATGAGAGGCACAGCACAGGGCTAAGACAGAATATATGTGAGGGAGAGTAGGATGGTGGAGATGGTGAGAGATAGAGGGGAGTAGAGTTGAGTGGGTAAGTTTAAGTACTTAGGATCTCACAGTTCAGAGTAATGGTGGATGGGAAGAGAGGTGAAAGTACAGGAGAGGTGGCAGTGTGGGGAGAAGAGGTCAGGGAGTGTCAGGAGTGATTTGTGACAGACGTAAGTAAGCAGGGAAGGAAAACAAGGTGTAGAAGAGACCGCTATGTATGTTATATGGCTTGGAGACAGTGGCACAAAGGCAGGAGTCAGAGCTGGATGTGGCGCAAGTTAAAGAGCAAGAGATTAAGATTTGTGACTGACTAGGATAGATAGGATTAGGATCGGTCGGTATAGAGGTCAGCTCATGTTGGGACAGTTTGGAGACAAAAGAAGAGAGAGGGATTTGGCTTGGTTTGGATGTGAGGAGGAGGTGGATGTGGTATATTGGGAAAAGATGCTAAAGCATGCAGAGAGGAGGAGGAAGAAATGGAAAGAGATGAGGCGCTGTGGCGAACTCTACGAAAAAAAGCCGAAAGAGAATGATGATGTAACTGAAATAAAAACTAATGGGAAAATTGGGAGTGTACCTTGGACTCTGGTGCAACAATACACCAGTAGACAGCCAAATACATAATAATGGATGTAAGTGAGGCCTGTCATAGCAGGTATATGTGCCCTTTTATCAGCAACTTGTGGAAAGACACCTGTTAAGGCAACAATGGCATAGTGCAACTGAGACCCTGATGCAGAAATACAGACATATAAAGCTATGTACATACTGATGGGTGTAGAAATGTTTCTCACAGCCTGTATGTGTGCACATATATCTTGTACATACACATTCCTTTGCAGTGACTCTGTGGTACAATCTGTTAAATGCCTTGCCTATAATACATTTTGCCACACACAGTCCTGGGTTCAAATCCAGTTTTGTCTAGCAGTTCAAGTTACACTATTGTGAAGACACTGAGTAATGACTGAGTCGTGCAATCCTAATCTGCACAGGTTACTGCTAGTTAATGAACTGCCACCCACCTTTGCAAGTCAGAGGCCTGCAGGTAGGGACACACTACACATATCTGTATAGCCTAACTATATGTTCTCTACTACTCTTTTATTGGCACCATTGCATAACAGATGTACCTTAATCACATGCCTCAAATGGACTGTACAGTGTACCTTTGCCCTGGCTCTGCTATAACCACAGGGCTGCCACAGCTGCCACAGTTACACGTACAGCTTGTTGTCCTACAAAGTGTTCACACTCCCCCTATTTTTTTAGGCTGCAGCTGTAGCACATGCACACCTGTATGTAAAGGTAGCTACTGCAGACCTAACATACATCCTAACCCCTAGTACAAGGAATCCGGGCACTGTAATGGGGGGTTAACACCCACAGATAGTGACATGTGTAATGGTTTGCCCCAACAAAGACAGTAGGTTGATAGAATAAAAGCTACTGCATTAGCGTGCATATTCTGATATGTATGAAGTCTGACACTCAAGTGTGTCTCTTTACTTACTGACCTCAACCCACAATGTTTACCAGTGAACTGCCAGATGACCACTATGTCATGGGACACTGACCACACACATGAGGCAAAACTGTGGACATACTCCATAAATCTCTACAGTTGACAGCTATGGTACCTACCATCTGCAAGGCTCTAATATCCACACCACAGTGATGTCCATCTTAACAACTAAGAAAGGGCCCAGGTCTACATGAAGGCCTTATATATTGCACTGTGGTGGAATGTCAGTGGCCAATGATGGTGTAATTCAGCTGTATTGGCTTCAATTGGCAATTCTAAACCACAGATTGGTGAAAAGGCAATTGCCTGCTATTGAGCAGTACCTTAAAAAGGCAAACAGCTGCTTATGGGGAACAGCTCTCTATGAGACTTAACTCACACAGAGAGTGGATTTCCAAAAGAATACCAGAAGTGAAGTTCAAATAAGGAGTATTGCACTCCAACAGGTATGTAATTGATTTTTACATATAACAGGATGTGGATGGGAGGATAGAGGTATGGGGAACAAAGATTACAACTGTAAGCCTGTCTTAGATCTATGGTAATGACATGTCAGTGATACTCTGCTGTCCTACACCTACAGGTATGCCTCTCAACTGTCACTGATCTTTAATCACATCTCAGCTCTGTCCCTGTCAGTCCCTCCTACTACGGCTGGCTATTGTAGGAAAGCTAGTGGATTACACATAATACATAGTGACAATGAGTAAGGATGTGCAGTCCTCTAATGTCAAATGTTATACTGCAATTCACCCCCTCATTTAGTCACTGTCTCATATACATAGTTCTAGCATTTTAAAAGTGTCCTTGAATGCCCCTGATGTACTCTGGCTAAGTCCCTGTTTATGTTGCCATATGTCCCTGTTTGGTTGACAGCTATGCTAAGCATACCTGTCAATCTCTTACAGCATGAAACCAGGACAAAGCCATAATTTATGGGGGGACAAAGGCCCAAACTTGTTTAAATATTTTTCAGAGATCCACAAGTTTGTGTGAAAATAACCAAAACTATGATGCAAACATCCTGACATTCTGCAAACACCTGTGTAGTTGAGAGGTATGATGTCTACAGGGAACATATACTAAGCAGGCTTGTATTGTTTTCAGTCATTGTGGCACACTAGTGTTCCTGGATTGCCCCCATACAGTTGTAATAGCACACTGTTAATTGTCTGGCAGTGGTCATATGACATGTTAGTGGGAGCTTGCCCATAGGGGACACACAACAGTGGACTGCACTACTGGGTGTTGGAATATATAGCAGATTGTGTCACAGCATGCAGGGAAGTACCTCAGTATTGCTACTATCCACACATGTAGAGTGTTGCCAAACTGTGGGGTATGACGTGTGAAGGAGCAGTAGATAGTGCAGGCCATTATGGGTGTGCTGGATCTGTACATAGTCGATGTCCATGTATCTGGTCCTGTAATGTGTTCCCCTTTTGTTGTCTTTCAGGAACCATGTACCACCGAAGACATGCCCCCTTCTCAGAGGCGGAGAATGGCATGATTGTGAATGAACTGAGAAAGCAGCATCAGATCTTGTTGTCCAGGGGAGGCATAATTGGGAGCAGCAGGCAGCATTGTGGGCAAACTTTGTGTGGGATGTCTATCAGATTGGCCGACAGGACAGGACCTATGAGCAGGTCCAACACCGGGCCACAGGCATGCTGAATGCTGCACAACAAAGGGCTGCTGATGTTGCCAGGGATTGTGCCACCACCGGTGGAGGGCCTGCAATAGAACATCCACTCTCAGCCACAGAGGAATTCCTGGCAAACCTAGGAACATACAACAGCTGCCAGGCATGCATCACACCATACATCGTGGAGGTGGGTGCCACAGGGTCCACAGCAGAGGAGTGTCCAGGTAAAAGTACTGTGGTCACCAGTGTTATACTGTATCAGTCATTGTGGCAGGCTGTACATACTTGTACATGATGTTAGGTCTATCTGCATTGAGGGGGGGGGGTTAGGGTTTATGCAGAGTTGTGCACACATACTTAGAATGTCAGCAATACAGCCAGTATCACAGTAGGTACTGTACATGTGGATATATACACATATTACCTTGTAGTGCTGCAACATTTGGTGGTGCTGACAATACCTTTCCCTCACCTTTTCATGGTTCCATCAGGAGTGGCCCAAGTCCATGCTCCTGTGCCTGATAAGTGTGATACATTTTTTTTTTATGGATCATATATAGTCTATGAAAGTTAAGGGATGCCATATTGCCCTATGTACAAATGTGTTTAGCCAGAGGAGAATATTTGTATGTTCCATTCTGGAACAGATAACTATGGTTCATAGAATAGTTAGTTACAGGTTTGTATTTGAATGACCATCAACATGTCTGCACTTATAGTTATGAGCGACTACATAGCCTGGTATACATGAGGCAATTACTCCAAGATGCCTGTTCAAACACAAAAGGGAGATGTTACATACCTGAGGCAGTGACACTAGTACTGGCATATCATTCGCAAGATAGGTGTACTGGGTTTTATGTGTAGGTCTATCACATATAGTGTCATATTTCATACCTTACAGGCAGATTGCACTGGCAACTTTACCTGGATGTGGCTTATGTGCATGTTATAAAGGGCTTGACTTGTCTGTGTATGTTGGTGTGAGGTTGTCTGTTGTGCATGGGGGTGGAAATGAGAAGATGTGTGACGGGTAATGCAGTTGTGGATCCTCATTTGTATGAGTCTCTGTGGATTACTGTACATAAAAGTGCAAGTAGTAATGTACAGCTTTTGTCTTGGTTTTAACAGGTGATTGTGGGGGTAGAGTCTGTCCCCCTCACAACCTGATGTCAGTGTCTCATCAGGCTCTGATGATAATGGTGGCCATAGTGAGGCACAGATGGGGTTGTCAGGGGATGAATCTGTCCCAGAGGTTGACATCCCTATTTTGCCCCCATTGTCACCGCACACAGTCAGTATGCCCACACATACTCACTCCTCAGTGGCCACATATATTGGACAGCCGGAGGGTGGTGACATTGAACAGGACAGTGTGACAACTATGGCATCAGTGAGTGTAGACACTGGCCATAGCCAGAGAGCTGGTGAGGTCCCACACAGGTGGACTGACAGGGGTCCTTGTAGGAGGACTGCTGTCCCTCTACCACCTGTCATAGGTGTCACATCATGGTTCACTTGGCACATGTTTTGGGCTGTCATGGAGGCACAGGCATGTTCTGAAGAC
>NC_056731.1:363838862-363901362 GCF_019279795.1 Protopterus annectens | reverse complement strand
TAGATGGTACCTTGATGTGTACATGAGTGCAATCTATGGCACCTAGTACCTCAGGGTAGTGGGCTACATGGTAGAAGTGTTGCATACTGCTGTCCCTCGCCTCAGGGATGAGGGGAAAATAAATGTGCTCACTGGCATGTGGTAGCATGGCATCCATGAACTGGTGGAGTACCCTGTATGCTGATGCCTGTGAGACCCCCATCATGCCCCCAGTTGGTATTTGGAAAGCACCTGTAGCTAATATCCTAAGAGCTACACATACCTTTGTTTCCACTGGGATGGGTTCCCCTCTGTTGGCTCTGGGTCTATGTTGGTGTCGGCAGAGCTCTGTAAGTTCTTATAGTATGTCCCTGCCCACCCTGTAGCACTCTACAATCTCCACTCATGTAGCTCCTGGAAGGTAACCCTGGGCCTGAACACTCCTCTCCTTCTCAGTGAAGGCCTATAATCATCATCAGCAGCATTGACCTCAGCATCTAGCACATACAGTATGTAGCAGATTTGCAGCAGCCCCTAGTATTCCTTCAGTTAAATCTCCCAAGTCTGTACTCCACTAGTGCAAAGTATGGGGGTAAAATCAGATTGTAGGGTGTATGCAACCTTTATAGTGCTCTGCTGTAGGTGCAGCATGTGTGATTGGCTACCTATGATGCATTCCATCTGCCAGGTACATTATTAAGGGCTGTTAATGGCCCTAGTTTAAGTGAAACATGGGACATCAGTAATTAAGATATCATTGCCTTTCTCAGCCAATTTTTTTTGAACAGCCTTCCTCACCCAGCACTATGCACCATGAAGGTAAACAGTGCTCAGCACTCAGTGTACACAACCCCATGAAAGGTCATGCTCAACACCACGATGTACTGCACAAATACCCTCAAACCTGATGATACATGAACCCTGAAGGTAAACAAAGCTTATCAGTCAGTGTACACATTCCCATGCTCAGTATGGTGCTGCAGCACACAAACAGGCCCTAATGAACACCAAGGAGCTTACAAGTCCTCAGGCATAGCCCCCCTTTTGATGTCAGCTACCTCTTCTGTGGACACCATTACAGTTCTATGTGTACATGGATGGGATATGTGGGCACGGATACCCATTTGTGCTATTCAGTAACCCCAGTTCATTTGCACAGGGATCTGTGGACACAACCTGGAAACAACATGGTTCCAGGCATTGCCTTTTTAGCAACAGAACCATTCCACCATTGTAGATTCTCCACACAGGGTCCTATAATACAATACTGTCACATACTACTAAATTTCGTTTTTACACTTTTTGTTTTCATAATGGCATGTTTGCGCACTGCAGCATGCCATGCAAACATTCCCAGATTATTAAATAAAAAATGAAATTATTTTAAATTATTTCCATACACTTTGGACACACAGTGGATAGTTTTGTACATATATGTCTCTGCTATGCTGTTTCTGTCCATCTACCTGCCCTTTTACAGCCCCTGTTGTTTTTTTTTTTTACATCCTGTACATGGAACTTTTCCGTGTACACTACGGACACCTACACAGGGTCTGTAGGACTGCCTATCTGCTTCCTGGATCACTCTACTGCCTTCCTTTGCATGCAATTCACCTGCTTATCAGGTGATTTGCATACCATGGATACTTCCGTGTAGGCATGTGTGTGTGTGTGCACCACCCAGCTCTGTTTACTGGATCTCAAACTTGCTTATTTTCATGTAAGCAGTGTCCCACTATGCCTATATGGTAAAAAAGTCCATGTAGACTTTATTAAATTCCCCCCACACTCACAGCTGGAATCCAACATTTGGCATATGTAGTTACACAATGTACAAATCACACTATCAAAGTCATGCAACACAAGAAAATGTACACTCTAATTGTGACATATTGTAGATATGTTAGCAGTATGTAATCACTGTGTGCAAAAAGTTATTTTCCCTGAGGATGCTAGGATTTGCTAGTGTAACACTGTGCCAAGGTACATCAATCTCATAATGTGAGTTGGCCAGTGGTAAATGACACTGAAAACTGTCACATTATTGAAGCAGTGATGGACCTGAACCACCTACCTATCCACTTACAATATCTATATAGTACATTATCAGCAGCCATAGGAGAATAATGACTCCAACTGATACATATAACATTTATGAAGGGATAACATTAGCAGTGTTTTAGCAAGAGGATGTATCTGGTAACAGTATTTTACATGCTTGTAAAAGTTGCCACCACATATGCATGCAAAACAATCATGACTGCATTGGCAGTCACACTTGCAGAAGTTGAGCACTACTGTATTTGAACATCTGACCTATCTAGTTATACTGTATAGAGAATAGTATAAGTCATGCAGGCACCACAGAAGATGTCTGACATTCAAATCACTTCAGTTCACTTGCAAAACAATTACCTCATCAGTGTGTTGAACTGATGGTGTAGGCAGATAATATAAATTTGTAATTGTGTGCTCTTCCTGATGCCTCACAAAACACCTGCCATTTGAAGAATGGAATGTTCTCCCCCAATCCCACTTAACAAATGTTTGCACCACTTTCCCTCTAAAAACATTAAATGGCTGTCAACCCATGACACTGTTATTTTAAGCATTATTGTACAAATCTCTGTACATAGTACTTCCTAAAGAAGCAAATTTTACTTTAAATAATGCATAGTAAATTGTAATCATTACATTACAAACATTATGCATGGTTGTACCCTTTTGTAGCAACAAAGCTGTGGATATGAAAGGTGGCATTAGAGGATGGTGTAGTTATCTATGATTTTAAAAAATACATCCAAAGTTTAGATTGGATGAGGACATGCTTCCCTAACTGTAAACAAACCCACCCACAACCCCCTCCCACACACATAAATCTACCATGTTAGGTATTGAACCTCTTACCCATCTAGGTTATATAATTTAGAGAGTACTGAAGTACTTGTAGACATCACAGAAGAAGCTTGGTTCTCAGAGGAGTGATTGTACTTTTGTCAGGATAACCTCATAAGTGTGTTACATGCAGGTTGTTACTGGAAAAATGTAGATAAGGGAGCTCTGTGAGTACTTAAATGTGATGGGCATTGAACCTCCTACCTGTCTAGGGTTACACAACCCTGAGAACATTGTATCAGTTGCAAGGAACGTCTGATTTGGAAGGGAGAGATTACGCTTTTGTCAGGAAGACCTCACCTCATCAATGTGTTTGAGAGATGATGTTACTGTAAAAATGGGGAAAAGGGAGTTGTGAGAACAGTTAAATGTGTTATTCTCAGAAGCCATGGATACACCCAGACTCACACAAGTAAGTCTTCCATGTTGGGCATCGAACCTCCTATCTATCTTAGTGACAAAACCTGCAGAGCATTATATTACTTGCAAGCACCACAGGATAAGTCTGAACCTTAGAGGAGAGATTACACTTTTGCCAGGATGATGTCATCAGTGTGTTTCAGAGAGGGTGTGAATGCAAAAGTAGGGACAATGTAACTGTGAGAAGAGATAAATGTGCTGTTCTTAGGAGAAGTTGGTACACCAATAAGTGGTGCATACAAACTCACATGCACACACACACACACACACACACACACACACACACACACACACACACACACACACACACACACACACACACACACATGCACACACATGCACACATGCACACACATGCACACACAGACACACACACACACACACACACACACACACACACACACACACACACAGGTCTTTTGTGTTGGGTATTGAACCTCCTGCTTATTTGAGTTACACAGCCCAGAAAGCTTAGTATTAGTTGCAAGTACCACAGCAGAAATCTGACTGTTAGGTGAGAGGTTGCACTTTTGTCAGGATGACCTCATCAGTGTATTTCAGAGAGGATGTTACTGAAAAATAGGGATAAGGGAGATGTGAAAAAAGTTAAATGTATTATTCTTAGGGGAAATGGATACACTAACAAGTTCTGCACACATTCTTACATGCAGAGAAGCCACACACACACACACACACACACACACACACACACACACACACACACACACACACACACACACACACACACACACACACACACACACACACACACACACACATCTTCCATAATGGGTATTGAACCTTCTACCTATCTATCTTACACAATCAAGTAAACAGTCTACTAGTCACAAGCACCATAGAAGAAGACAGACTATATTGATGTAAAATTGGACACTGGAATATTTGTAAAAAGGAATGCTTGGAAGAGATGTTACTGTGCATCCCAGGTCATGCAACAAATGTATTCTATGTGCACAGGACAATGTAACACCACTAAGAGTGCTGCATGTAAGGACAGTTTTATAATGAAATGTAGATATTGTCCTTACTGTACATTGTGCTACTGTGAGGGACATTGCCATGTTCCACATAACTTGATGACATATACCTTGACTGTTGTACACCACTGGATTATAAATCAAATGTTCCTGTGACTACGTCGGGATGACTGCCCACATGTATTGTCTTATACTTGCGCTATGTGCCTTGGCAAGACAAACATGAAAGTCGTACACAGTGCACTGAAGAATGACAGTGATTGACTCTGAGAGAAAAGGTTAACCAAGCTGGTAACACAGTGCAAGTATAAACACTGTACAGGAGACATATTGCTTTACATGAAAAAATTAAGTGAGCCAAGATCATTCAAAAATCATGATCATCTTTGGGCAACAATAATACAGGCATACAAATGCTGTGCAACAGAAAACTATAATTCTTTGAGTTCCTCTTTTTTTCTTGTATTCTTTGAGTGCAGCATTGCTAAACTGATTTGCGCTGATGATGGCAAAGTGTTAGCACATGCATAATCATATCTTCAAGTGTTGGACTTACAATTGTAATTATCAGTACTCTGTGTTATGTGCTAACTTTCACTCAAAGATCTTTACAAGACAGCCTTCACAATAGGTACCGTGCAGATTACTGTAGCAGCAGGATGATGATGCGTGAAGTAAAAGTACAGCCAACATTTACAGACACAGTAGTCCGGCAAAACATCGTGAAACCTTTTGTCATCCATATGTAATCAAACATGTTCAGCATGCCAAGAAAAAATTTAGACCTGAGTATACTTCTCAACCTTTTAGAGCAAGAAATCTGTGCAAAGCCATAAATA
This sequence comes from Protopterus annectens, assembly GCF_019279795.1. Classification (NCBI taxonomy): domain Eukaryota; kingdom Metazoa; phylum Chordata; order Ceratodontiformes; family Protopteridae; genus Protopterus; species Protopterus annectens. Next base: position 363,896,231 of record NC_056731.1, on the reverse strand, counting down.
AAAGTGTGGCAAAGGCCCAAAATAGGGACAGTTTTTTAAATATTGCTCTTACAAACTTAGAAAGTTTGATAGAATAACAGGTTTTGCATTAGCATGAAATTTCTGAAGGCTATGAAGTCTGAAACTCAAATATCTGCCATTATTTTCTAACTTCAGTCTTTAATGATTGTGCTAATTTGCCAGAAAAACACAAAATGATGAAAAAAAGACCAGAAATATGAGGTAAAAATCTGGACATTCTCTGAAAATCTGTACAGTTGAGAGATATGGACCTTAGTATTATCTTAGTACAACAATTAGAAATTCATATTTGTGAAAGTTAATATTTGACAGTAGATTTCAGCAAACATGAATGCATGTAATTAACTTTATTACCCTATCAACCTCTGTGTACTGCAGTGGTGGTGCTGCGGTAGTGTTGCCACCTCACAGTAAGACGTTGTTCCGTTCGATTCTCAGTTAGAGCGTCTTCTGTGTGGAGACATGCGTGAATGGGCGTACCTTCATTGAAGGTTGTGCATCAGAGCCGGCAACTCGGCATGTAAAAATCTACTGCCCATCATTAGCGGTCCGGAGTTCCGCTGTGGTGACCCCTAACCGGGAAAAGACGAAAGACACAACAACACCATATCAACCTCTGTAATCCATGCATCCAGCTCTTTATCTTGTTTAAATTACATTAAACTAAATCAACATAGCTAAGCAAAGTGAGACAGAGTAATGCAGACAAAAGCAATCAAATCCAAAGATATTTCCATAAGCTGTGTACATTTAGCGTTCTTTGCATATGCTGCCTAGCACCAGACTTTCTTCAAATGAAGAGAAGGAAGCATAACGATGCAGACAGGAGATGATACATTGTCAGGGAGACATGGAAGCAGGGGCAAAGTAGATTATCACTGAAGGAGGATAATGGTGGCTCACAACAATATGTGACCAACAGGTACACCTAAATGAGTGAACCAAAAACAGTCAGTAACACTTAGCTAATGGCTGAATTAGAACCCTTGAAATTATTAAAACTCTTTCAAAACATTTGAGCATTACCTCATTGTGCCACAAAAGAATCACTACTGCATGGCACTAATATAACACTATTGAAGCATACAGAAGGAGGGGTGAACAGAGAAAGCTAGAGACAGATGCAGAGATGAAAAGCAACAATATGTTTTGTGGAACATGTGCCAATAGGGTATGTATGGTGTTTTAGTCTTATTTATTAAATCATCATAAATCTCTTATGCTCTGTACAACAAATGGATTGATATATGTACAAATAAGGGGTGAGAGAGTGCAATAAGCATAAATACCTAACCAGGATGAGGTTGGCTTACTAAGTCCCCCTGTTGGGGCTGCAATGTTTTTGAAAATGATCTCTTGATGCACTATTACAGTGTTACCTTAAGGAAATGTGTTGTATGTAGAGAAATACAAACATTTGAAAATAAAATACATGATAAGAATATGAATCTGTCATGAAGTAATAAACTCACATACAACGGTAATTGAACCCATGACACTTTGCTAAAACATCAGGAAACAAAGAGTGTAATTATCTCAACACACTATTTATTTATTTTACATTTGTTTACCGGGAAAGTCCGACTTGGAACAAGCCAGTTTTCAGCAAAGGCCCAGGGAGAAATGCTCCAGATGCATGTCTTTCTAATGTAGGAGGAAACCAGCATACCCTGAGAAAACCCACATGAATGGAGGGAAAACATGAAGACTCCACAAGGAAGGCATTCCAGCCAAGAATTGAACTGGAGAACCTCTTGGTGTGAGGTGACAAAGCTACTGCTGCACCACGGCACCATCCTACACTATATAGGAACACCTGGTTTAATGCATTCACCAGCCTAATATTACAGTAACTGTTCCACACTACTACCTTTAGTATGGCTTTACTCTCTATTCCCATAGCACAGCAGATTCAAGCACATTTGCACAACAGTAACCAGACCACTGCAGATTAAACTGAAATTTTCAGCTTTTGCAATAACAACTTAAACAGCATTGACTGTCACTCACTCTTGTTGCGCTATTCAAAACTCTGCGCAAATGCTGAGTACAGTATGTGGTGTGTGTGAATCTATTTTTTTGACTAGATTAAATGTGTGAAAAAGGGGAGGCTAGTACAGTGGCTAAAATGGGGTTGGCAAGCAGAGGGTATCACACAGAGAAGAGAATATAGGAATTTGCAGGAGGATCATAGCTATCCACTTCTTCACAACTTCAGTATACAATTGTACACACAATTTTATGACGTTACAGTCACACCAGTGATGAGTGACAATAATGGAGTAATGTTGTATGACCAATTGGACCAATCAATTTTTTCAGGAAGATACATAGTCAAAGTAGAGAGCTATGTGTAGGGCAACAAATGCCCATTTTTTATTTGGAATAGAGAGGAATTTTGAGTAAGGTGCCCAGGAATGAGAGGGTCATGTAGAAAAGTTAGGTTAAGAAACACTTGCAGACATACATGTCATACAAGACAGATAGGGATGGTGATGGAAACCAAAGATTGGGGGACACCATGATTGGGATTAGGTAGGGGACAATGGAGGCACACCCACGTCTTGCTTGAAAATAGTGAGAATCTAGTCCTCACCCTCAGAACTGTCTTCACTGTCTCCTGCAACAACTCCTGTGTCATTGCCAGATGTGGCATTGTCTTTGCAATGTGACACAGGACCTTTTCAACCCTGTTGATACATGCATGAGGCACCTCTCCATAATATCCTTAACCAGCCCTTTCAGCTCCTATTGGGTGACAAAATTGTGAGCTCCCCCACTACTGCTCCTGGAGAGCACCACTGCACCAGCAGTTGGGTCAGAGTTACCTGACATATTTGAAGCATGTAGAATAGGGTTTGTCTAGGCAACATTGACAGGTTGTGTCCCTAAAGTGCTGAGCATCTGTGCTGTCATCTGCAGGTATGGCAGGCCGAGCCACAGTGGTCAGTGCACCTCTCCATGCTGTTGATGATTAATTTTCAGCAGCAAGTTGCGCAAATAGCAGATTGTTAATAAATTATAATCCCTCCCATGAAAAAACAGAGAGGCAGGGTTGGGGAAGTCAAAAAAGATAATTAGTTACATGCCATATCATTAAACAAACTTTTCTGACAATACATAAGCAATTATCATAAATGAGGTTTAGTAACAAACCAATTTGTCCAGAGACATCTTCAGGTGGGTGGCTAGGTAGAAGTAGTGATGGGAATTAAGAGGGTAGGGGAATGGAGCTAGTTGGGGTGGGGGGAAATGGTTAAAAGGGGAAAGTAGGAGGACTGTGAGGAAATGAGCTAAGTGTAGGGAGTGGCTTAATGGGTTTTATGAGAGTATAACTGAGTAAGGAATCACATTTTGGTGTGAACTTGCTATAGAGTAGGTTCACATCCATGATGACCTGTAGTTACTCCAATGATCAGGTAGGCCTTGCTTAATAACTGTGTGTGTGTAAGAGGTAGGTACTGTTTACTGGTTTGGTAGCAAAGTTTTGTTTTTTCCCCCTTTGCTTCTTAGCTTGCTCTTTGCCTTTTCAGGAGTAAAATGTGTGTGTGGGGGAGTGTTGCATGATGCAGGTGGTGGAGTGAGTAGGGTGGTAGTTTGGTTGTCATGAGGGAGCTCTTTAAAATGAAAACAACAATGAGGTGAAAGGAGAAAAGAAAAGTATTGATAGAGCAGTACTGGTTAATGAGGTTGGCTAGGGTAGGATTGAACTTACATGCTCCGAAGACGTGTATTCTTAGATGGAAGACTAGGGTGAGTGGTATAGCTTAATTTTGTTGTAGTGTGCAGCAAGATTAGTTGTCGCTCTAGCCCCTCTTTTGAGGCATAGTGGTCATTGGTGATGGTAGAGTACTGCTGCCTTTCTGTGCTGGTCACATATAGCTTTTCGTTGGCTGCCAGTTGGCTGCTAGCTGTACGGTTCCATTCCACTTCGTGCATGCATCGTACCGCATTAACCATAGTGTTTTTTTTTTTGTCAGAAAAAAAGCTGTTGGGAGGAATTGTGGTAATGCTTCTCTATGGGGGGGGGTGTCATGCAGTCATGCAGAGTAGTTTCTGCCGTGGCCACTTTTCTTACTGGTGTAGAGGGGTAGCATTGCCTTTCTGTGCTGGGGAGGTTCCAGCCGAGCCACAAAAAAACTTTTCCAGGCTGTGAGTTATATAGCTGTATGGTTCCACTTCACACATGTGTCATACGGCATTAACTGGTAATGTGAGAGACAATGAAAGGAATATTGAGAATGTGCATGCAGAGTAGTTACCGACTTGGTTACTTTGCTTAGTGGTGTAATTTCTCATCATATGTATGCATAATAATCCATTTGGGGCACAGTCTTTGCATGTTTAGGTAAAAAAGAAGCATCCCTTGGTTACTCCTTCACTAATTAAGAGCACTGGATAAGTTTGACTGAATGGAACAGACTGCTATCCTTTCTGGATACCTGCGGGAAACATCATTACCGGTATTTTAAGAGAGTTTTGTGCTTGAGAGTTATAATAAGGATATAAAGTGCAGTCACTTTTTGGTTAAATAAACACAAAAATTTGGCTAATAAAGGAGAAAAAAAAGAAAAAAAACAGGAAAATTAATACTAAGAACTGAATTGTGTTTTAGAAACCCAAGTAATTTCAACTGAAGAGAGAATGAAAGGTTGTAAAGAAGTAATGGTATACTGTCTCAGTTAGATGCCAAGATTATGAAAAACTATTCAAGACTCTCTATCAATCTTAAGATGGAATGCTGTAGAATTTAGGCTATCTGATTTTAGCATATTCCTCCATGAGAAAAGTCAAAACAACAATAACAATACTTGTAAGCTACTGGTGGTTCAAAACATAACTGATGTAGACAGTAGCATGAATGGAGAAGTGGTTAGTAGAATGTTTTGAAGTTGTTTTGTCTCAAGTTAAGAATTTAGCTCTTAGCCCTGTGGTTAAGCACAGTCCGCTTAGAAATCATGGGCTGATGAGTCAGAGATGATCATATTGGGTCCTAGTGGTGTGTACTAGATAACTGCTAGGTAACAGTGTAATTTTAGAAGGATTGTGGTTATATATGTTCATTAGTTCCATTGTTTCTTGTGACACCAAGCCCTTTGATTTAGAAAGTTTGATCATGAACTCTGTAGGGTCTTGAATGTATTGCCTGAGGCAGGGGTACCATATTGTTCAAAGTTCTTAGAGCAAAGAGCAGTGGTATAGAAGGAATATTTGCCTGAGTAGCTTGTTACAGCACTCAGCTGGGCTCTTGTAAGTCACTGATTTGCTTCTGTTGGGTTAGTCATATATTCATCCATTAATCCATCAAAAATCATGGAATGATGCTATCCGAAGTTGTTCTGTTGACAGTATTGTTTAGCTGCATGTTACCAGTGATTGAGGCATAACAGTAGTAGTCTTAATAGTCTGGCACTGGTAGACTCGTGGCAGTAAGCTCTGGGGGAATAATGTTAAATGATGGAAGTGGGGGAAAAACAAAACTGGCAAGCTTTCACAGGATGTTCTTGGTAGTGATGACAGAGCGCTGCATGCATGATCGTGGACCCCCTTATTAATCAAGTTATTACAGCTCGCATGCATTTCTACTGCTAATTGCAGTAACTAGACTTTGCTACTGAGTCCCCAGACCTGACAGTTAACTTAAAGCAGGTGGTAAGGGGTGGACATAGTGATACTGTGTCGCCTCTTGTGGTGTGATAGGTTAGGTGATAAACTATAATGTAGTAGGTCTTGGGTTCAAACCTGTGTAATGATACCTTTAAAGGGGGTTGCAGAGCCTCTATGGAGGAAGGGGATGAACTGGTGAAGCCATGAAAGGGGTGGCCTGCTTTTTCATTTTTCCATCACTTGCTAAGTGCAATATTTTCAATATCACCCCTGCAAGGTAGTTAACCCAAAAGGGTCTCCATCACTTGGGGATGGACAGGTGGTTTTCGGGAGTCTGAGAGGTTAAGGGGAAGGTAAAGGTTAGCAGGAGTACACAGATAGGGTCTCGTTTTTAATACTGTGCTTAAAGTTGTCAGACTGCTTGTGTCAAAAATGGGGGGCAGAGAGTTTCTGGGTGGTGGGAGTCAGAGTTTTAGTGAATATCTCTTTTGTTGTTTTGGTAGCATGCTTGCATTTGTTAACCCAATGTGCACTATCTTACATTAATTTGTTTATCGAGAAGTTTGCAGTCAAAGTGTCAAAGTATGTTTCATGCACATAATGCTAAGTATGGTACTTTTTCAGCTAGTGGAATTGTCAAGTAAATGGCTGCTGTAGAAGAGGAGTCTGCTTGTGTTTGTCTCTGGTGAGTACGAGTGGATAGTGAAGATGATGGCACTTCCATGCATCTACTATGTGAATGCTTCTAATCTGAAACCTGTTGAAACCTTGGTAATGTTATGGGGGATAATGCTAAGTAAAGCCTTTCCCTTTAAAATGATGCCAGTGCAGGTTCTGTAATCTGTTGTACTGGAAGAAGTATGGAATGGTTGATTTCTTTTACCTTGATTGTTTTTTCTTTCCTCTCCAAGATGAGGAACACTGCCACTTGAAATGTGGAACAAATGGGCAGAAGGTGGATCACCTAGCACTTTAACTAGGAAGCTCATAAGATGTTTAAAAGGTGATAATTTTGTTTATAGAATAGACCTATTAATGAAATAATATGATTCAGTTCTATTTACCACCAATATCAGTTAAATTGTTGACACAGAGCATGTGACAGGCTTTTCAATGTGGAACTTCGAGGAACATGAATTTTTATGACCCCTAAAGCGGAACGTTCCTCGAGATGAGGTACACATGTGAGGTATGGGTAGGTTATGGAGGTGTTTTACTTTGTTTTAAGCATCTTCATTTTCATTGCTGGGTACTTGTCGCTTGTAGAGCCACTTGTAGGACAAAGCAGCACATGGGAGAAGCTGCCAAGGTTGCACTCTCTAACATAAATATGTAGTTTTGTTTAAATTTTTTTTTACAGATGAGGAAGCATAGAGTGGGCATCAGTCAGTGACCTGAAGGAAGTGGAACAGAAAGGTGTTGGAGTCTGCTGCAGTGGATGTTCTGGCCACTGGAGTGATGTGTAATGAGGTTGCAGATGAGCAAGCACAGAGTGGCCATCAGTCGGTGACCTGAAGGAAGTGGACTTGAAAGGTTATGGATGCTGCTGTACTGGATATATCAGTTGCTAGAGTGGTGTGCAATAAGGTTGCAGGCAATCCTACTTTAGTAAGTACTGATTTAGGCATGTTGGAATTGGTGCAGTTGGGAGTAGTGTGGGGCAGGTGAGAAAGAGTTAAGTCAGAGGCAGGGTGAAGCAGGTTTGGGGTTTGTTTAAGGGGAGTTTGGGGTTGTCCATGGGGGGAGTGGAGTCACAGCAGCATGATTTTGGGGCAGGCTTTGGGGGCATGTTAGTGGGATTTAAGTTACTTAGGTAAGGCTGTGTAGATGAGTTGCTCTGTGGCCTATGCTACTTTGACAGTTGAACGAATGTTTTGCGGCTCTTCAGGCTCCAGAATTTGCATGTCAGGCAGTTCAGCTGGGTTACTTTGTGGGTTCATGGCCCCCCTTTTCTTAATCAAGCATCACTGGAATAGGGTTAAAAGTTGGTGCATGCTGATTTGACATTGTAGTAGATTTATGTTTAATAGTTAATGGTAGGGTGTTTTGGCATGCAGATTGGGTCATTCAAGGGGATTTACAATTAATTGTAGAGGTGACAGCAAATATGGGGATGGCGGCATATTTTTGGGGGGATGGTTTTTGGCTTGTGGGCCAGCAGGAGGGAAGGCTGTTTGAAGAAGGGATGTTAACTGTTTAGAGTTTCAGTTTGGCATTGACAGCTAGCAGGAGAAGTTGGGAAGAAAAAGATTAACTTTGATGCAGAAGGGTTCCTTGATGGCTGGTGCTACTTTGGGAATTTAGCACTGTTAACCATTGGACTTGACAGAAGTGGGCAGGATTGTAGGACTAGACTAATGGTTTGACAGAACACTGCAAGGTAGGCATGTGGGTGGGGGGTGTGTGAGGAACAGGTTTTCATTGTTTAAGCAGAAGTGTGAAGGTCCAAGCAAGGTATTGTTTCATGGGTTGCTATTGGATGGAGGCTATAGTTTGTTTGATTTAAAAAATTAAGGGGCAAAGTTTTAGGACAAGGGTAGATTAGGATGTTATTAAGCCCTTTGGGTTCCTGACATTTGCAAATTTTTGGGGAATGATTTTGGCTTGTTTGCTGGCAGGCTCGAAGGACGTTTGGAGGAGAAATGTATGGGATGGAAGGACGTTTTACCAAGGGATGTTACTATTTGGAGTTGCTTTTACTTGTCTGGTGTGGAAGGTTTAGTAGGGAAGTTGTTGGAAAAAGCAGTTCATTTTCATTTGGATAATAGGGCAGTGGTATGAGGGTGGCTTAATGGCTAAGGTGTTTGCCTTACAAACACAAGGTGCAGGGTTTGAGTCTCACAAGGGATAATTGGCTAGGCTTAAAATGGCTCGCAAGGGCAGTTAGCTTAGTACTAAACTATGAACCTATGAACCTATGAGACTTGCCAGGCAAGGTGAGTTAGGTTGGCTTGGAATGATTAGTTGTGGTACAGAATTCCGGAGCAGCTTTTGATGAGAAGGTAAAAGTATATGGTAAGGCATTGCAAGATTTGTTAAATTGTGTTTAGACTTGGGAACAAGGTTAGGCAGTTTAGTTGGTCAAGGTGGATTTAGCTCTGATTAGATAGCTGCACAGGTGTTTGGAGGTATATGCAGCAGGTAATGACCTGGGAATAATTGCAAAGCTACCATTGATGTTTAGGATAAATGAGGATGTGTTTGACTTACATAGGTTTTACAAGGGTATGGGTATTACTTTGGCATTGGAGAGGGATCACTGGTTTAAATTCAGCTGCTTTGGCAACTGGTTGCTTTGGGTATTTATATGATGGGCTTTGTGACATTGACGGCAGGGATCAAGTTGGTTCAGAGAGGATGGAGTACACTGAATGACGTTTGGCGTCAACCTTTTTTAATGTACAGTTAGGTTTGTTTTGGAAGGTTTTGTAAGTTTTGGTATGAAAGAGGGGGAACAGCCTGGTCAGGCTTTTGGGTGGAGAAGAGAGGCTTGCTTATCCTTCTTCTGTTCTCCCTCTGGTGTTGGATGCTCATTTCAATGAGTTGAGAAATGCAAGTGAGCAGTCAGACACTGCTTGATAATTAAAAGTAAGCGAGCAGGGTAGGGACGCAGATTATTTATTAAGGGTGAGTGGAGTTATGCTTCCCTAGTTAATAGTTATATGGATGTTTATGTGGTGATTAGTAAATTAAAATAATAGTTATCAATGAAGTTATGTTTATGGAATTTTAATAAAGGTCATCAAATGTCATTTGGTGTGATGTGTGTTTATTGAAGGGGACCGGGACAAATGAGGTTTGGTAATAAACTAATTTGTCCAGGGACATCTTCAGGTGGGGGCTAAGTAGAAGTAGTAATGGGAATTAAGAGGGTAGGGGAAGGAAGCTAGTTGGGGTGGGAGGAAAGGGTTAAAAGGGGAAAGTAAGAGGATTGGGAGGAAATTAGCTAAGTGTAGGAAGGGTATTAATGGGTTTTATGCGAGTGTAACTGGGTAAGGAATCACATTTTGGCATGAAATTGCTATCTGCCCACCCTCCCTTGTTTTTGGAACATTGGGGATTGTGTGATTGTTATAAGTGTGGGAGGTGGAGAAGAGGGGCAGGCTTGTCCTTCTTCTGTTCCCCCTCTACTGTTGGATGTTCATTTCAATGAGTTAGGAAAGGAAAGTGAGAGGTTAGACACGGCTAGATAAGTAAAAGTAAGCGAGTGGCGATAAGGACAGTGCTTATTTGGTTGGATGTTTAATTCAATAAGTGGGAAATGAAAGAGAGTGCTGGGACACTGCTTGATAAGTTAAATAAGCGAGCGGAGGTAAGGACACTGCTCATTTGGTCAGGGTGAGCGAGGTCACACTGCCCTAGTTAACAGTTATATGGATGTTTATGTGGTGATTAATAAATTAAAATATTAGTGGTTGATGAAGTTATGTTTATGGAATTTTAATAAAGGTCATCATATGCCATTTGGTATGATGTGTGTTTATTGAAGGGACCGGGACTATTTACTATTGTACAAGTTTGCAGCATTCAACTGTGATGGAAAGGTATTTATGTACTATTAACTAAACAAATATCATTGCTCTTATATATGAAACAGCTGCCATTATTTCATTAAGATGATTTGCAAATTATGCATTCTAACTTAATAATCACAATTACCATTATGTAAGTCTTCCTGATAGACTGCTTTTCAGATCTCATAAATAATTATCAATTAAAAAATGCTGCTTCTGCACATTGAACCCACACACAGTAAAGCTGGTATTCTAATTGAATAATGCAAGCAGTGTTCGTTTATTGGGGAAGGCATGCATACTTGAGAATAATAAAGAGGTAAACCTGCTCAAGATACTAGTGCTTGAAGGAATGAAAACAATATTAAGGCTTTAATTTTAACTCGGTTCAATACTCACCCCATGCATCTCTGAGGTGAGTTAATCTCTTCTGGTGTAGCATATGGTTTGCAGCTATCTTCTTTGCAGCTGTAGAGAACAAAAAGAAAAAAATATGTAAGAGATCATAATGAGTAACTGTGCTAGCTGGCTAGATAATTACTGCCATATCATAGACAGGTTATATGTCAGTATACTTGCACAATTGGGGGGAGGAGTGCTAAGTCCTAAATTCAACCTCCCACCAGCTTAGGAGGTCTTGATTTCACTTTGTAGGATCACTGTAGTGGTGGTGACATTGTTCCCCATTACATGGAATGCCAGTTGCTTTGGAGACAGCCTTGACTAAGCTTTTCAAACCTCAGCATTATAATGAGACCTGGTATAATCCTCCTGCAGCAGCCTTTGGGCTGTAGTGCTTCTCAAGGAGTGCCACATATCCTGAACTCCTCAATACCCCACCGTTGTGCTCCAAATTTAACACAATTCTCTGACTGCATCCACGTGAACCATATTTTGCCATGTCTGTAAAAGTCAAGCTAACAAAACATGTCCAATTTGGTGCCTAATTCAGATCTCACATGTTACTAGTTATGCAAATACACACAGCCTTGTCAACTGCATTTGCATGACTGAAAGCAGATGAACTCCTTGGCAGACACAGTAGCACTACCTACAGCAAATAGCAGTAAAGGTGAAAAACATGGCATTGAGCTGTGCCACATGTGATGTTCCACTCATTATCGCAGGTTCCAGTGTTCAACAATGGATTGCTTATATGCATGGCTTTTGAGAGCTGTAGTTAGGAAGGTGAAAGATACTGAATTCTAACATACTATCCTGTCGGGGCTTACCCAATGTTAAAATATTATTGTAACAGCTGGAGATTAAACTCATGGAATAAAGGATGCAAAACTTGCAACTTAATGTATTAACTGACATTGCCAGAGGAGAAATAGCTTTCTACTATGTAAAGTTGACATATAGTAATGTCTGAATGAATGGTGATACACTTCAGAAAGGCCTACATGTGTATGCCTTGGAATGCATTCTTATGTAAAAATAATTCTTACTGTAAGTAAATATGGTTCACATGAATGCAGTTGAATGTGATGATTAATGCAGCTTGGTTTATGTTATCTGCATACTTCAGAAGACAGAGGGGTCCTAAACACGTAGTTGGGATATGTGATGAGTCACGATGATTACAACAAAGTATTGTGCCCATCAAACGTATACAAATGATGTTTTATATGAAACATTCAATGTCATGTGTAAGAAGGTAGGCATACATTAGGTTGTGTTTAGCTCTGAAACAATCATATATGCTAAAAAGCACATTTTCATTATGCAGGGATTACTGACACATTGCTTGCAAGAAACGTGTTTAACATTATAAGCTTTCCTCACTGTTACAGTACTATTCAAAATGTTATGAGAAATGTGTTTCTTATACTGTTTTTAAAGGTATCTTGCAGCTGGATTTGAACCTTTAACAGGTTGTCAAAAGTGACTGCCCTTACACCTTGTGCCATAAAGATAGCTCAATGAGAAGAGACATTTTTCCTCTCAGTACTTACTGTCCAGAGTACTGAAGAAAGCAGATCATTGCCAGGAATGTTTGAGCTACCTAAGACAGCCTAAACTTAAGGTTTCACTTTTCTCCTTGGGTAGTGAACCTGGTTTGTACCCTGCCAAGCAAAGAAAATAAAGCTTAAAAGGAAGGGGAAAAAGACATATTGTGAATAATTGTGATGTGATCTGTACACAAGATTCAAACAATGTGCCATATTTCTCCTGATTCTCTTCAGTTACACCTTGTACTACAGAATTTGACATCTGTCAGGTGCATCGACTGAATAAGTACTCTCCCTGTTGTGGAGGGCTGTGCAGTGACACTAGGCATGTTTCAGCTACCTAAGGCAGTCTAAACTAAATTCTTCACTTTTTTCCTTAAGCAGTGAACCATGTTTACATGAAGCCAAATGGAGAACAAATGTACCTTAAAAATGGAAAAAAATGGAAAAGTAAAAACTGTGAATTATGGTAAAGTGTTCTGTAAACGGGAATCGAACAATTCTTTGTGTGCTTTATTTCTCTTGATTTACTTCAGTTACACCTTTTACTACAGAATTTGACATCTGTCAGGTGTATTTACTGAATTAAATACTCTCCCTGTTGTGGGGTGGGGTGGGTTGGGTGCAACAACTCCAGGTGTGTTTCAGCTACCCAAGGCAGTCTAAACTAATTTTTTTTTCACTTTTTTCCTAATGTAGTGAAGTGTTTTTGAGTGATGCCAAGCAAAGAGAAATGAAAAAGACATTAGAAGAGTAACATACGGTAGAGAAATTGCAGAAAGTTAATAAAATGCAATGCATGGGTATATATAGCAATGACCACAGTAAGAAGTGCATTCAAGTGAACAATTCTTCCTTCTTACACCTCCTTGCAACATCAGACATGTACTTTGTGGAGCACCTTATCAGAAATGTAGTTAATGACAAATTATGTTAAAGTGGACAGACTAATAATTACATGTTGTTAGCAACAGTACTAACAGTTGATTTCTAAACAACATAATGGTATCAGAAAATGTGATTAAGGGGGTGTGGCCAAGATGCCTAAGTGTTAGCAGCACTTCTCTGATTCTCTGTCTCTAAAGATTGTTTCTGACAAGATTTTTAGGTTCTAACCTAAATAATTTTGAAAATGTTCATCACAAGTTATACTTCTTGGTACTGTGGACTATCTACTAAGAAGAATTCAGAGTTTGTATCAAGAAATTTCCTGTCAGAAGTACTGCAGCTCTATACAATTGGACCAAACTATAAGTCACACAAGAGCCTCTCCTCAGGACAGTTCCATGAAAAAGGAACTTCACACAATAATTTCCAGCATCCAGGACCTCTCAGTGAAGATGGATAATTTAGAAAAGATTATAGAGAACATGAAAAAGGAAAGTAAGAAACAAATAGAAGACCTGAAGGAAATTATAACCAAACATTCAGAACAAATAGCAGCCATAGAGGAAACTGTAAATGACATTGATGTGAGGCAAATGGAAAATGGCACTCAAATTGATTTCCTTCTAAAACAGAATAATCATTTACTTGAGAAAGTCAAAGACCTGGAGTCCAGATCAAGAAGGAACAATGTCAGAATATATGGGGTACCTGAGAATATGGAAGGAAATAATATGGTCCAGTTTTTAAATGAATGGCTGCCCAAAATATTAAACCTTCCTGAGTCTCTCTCATTTGGGATTGAGAGAACCACAGATCTTTATCCAACACATCTGCTTCTAAAAACCCTAATGCAGTGAGATCTATCACAGTTAAATTCTTATCTACTCAGGACAAGGACTTAGTATTAAGAACAGCTTGGTCAGGAAATCCAATACAATTTGAGGGGGAAAATATAAGTTTTGATAATGACTATACCTCCACTGCAATAACAAAAAGGAAAGAATGCGTCCCCCTCATCAAAAGCTTGAAGAAAGCTGACATAAAAACTCAGATCTTGTTCCCTGTAACAATTAAAATTACTCTCTCAGATGGACAAAAATATTCAACAACCTCGAAGAAGCAACAGAGTTTGTCAGAAAGAATCAACTGTTGGATAAATTAGAAGATATGGACATTTCATTACCTAGTCTGAAAAGACAAGCTATCAATGGTAATTCATTCATAAATGATAAAAATATCAAGAAAAAAATAAAAGGAAAGTAAATGTTTTTATTGTCACTTGTAACCTTACTCATCTGACAGAATTTATCCAAATACTTTGAGCCCAAATGAACAAATACTAACTTAAAGGTAAAAAAAAAGCTTCTATTATATATATTATTGTTTTTTTTATATAAAAAACCTTATATAAAAACAAGCAGTTCAGTCATTATCTAGTTGCTGATTCTTGGAGTGGCACCTTGTATAAATAGTAACCGTAACTAGCATATTGTCAACAACTTGTGTATTTTATATGTGCCCTTATGCAGATTAAAATGTATATAATACCAAGCTATTAACATCTTAGAGGCACTAGATCCTTTTAGTAAAACTGCTGATAGAAGGTGAAAGTAATAATATATATTTTTAACTTGATAGTGTTGTACACTGGGAAATACATGGGGGGACAGTGTAAATACATTTGCCAAGTTTACTCTGACTTGTTATTTATTATAATATGATGGTAATGGGAGTAATAATGTGTAGAAACTGATATTTTACACTTATAACTGAGTATATGTGTTTTAAAGCATACTGTTTTATTTACTGTATCCATTAATAGGGTAGGTATTGTTAGTTTTGATATTTCACAAGTTCCTGGTATAACAGTTTCTTTTTACCTTCATCTCAATGATTGTGCATGTTTATTTTCTTTTTCCCTCCATAAACAGATGTAAATCTTGCTAACTCTGTCCTTGAGATGATTTTCTTGGTAGAATGCAAAAAGCTTCACCTATTTAGTGTCTTTTCACTCACAGCAGCTTCCCAGATGATTTACTTTGTAAAAACAGGAAATATGTGACCTTTGAACTTTCATCATCATCGCATGATGCTCTGCGATGGAAAAGACATCAGATTTCGGCTGCTGGACTCTAAAATGAAGTATGCCAGCTTTTCTACACTGTAGAGATGTAATCCTAGCTGAATCGACTCATAAAATATACTAGAAGTGTTGTTTATTTACAAAGCTATTCAGTGATGTGCTTTTAACATAGTAATCGCATTTTACTATCTGGATAAATGCATGAAGTTAATTCAAATACTTCTAATGCTTAGTAATGGGGTAAACTAATTCTGCTTGTTAAAACAAAAATGAAGTATTATGTTTACTGTTAGTATATAAATCTGCAATGTAATAAGTTTTATGGGAAAAGAATGGACAAAATAATATTTATAGTTCTAACAATATGTGTATTTATTATTTTACTCAAACCAATTGATAATCTAAAAATCACATGCAAGCATGATAACATATTTTACTGATTCTACATGTATGCATCTTCTGGAAGATTCATGCAGTCACACACATGGTATCGAACTATATATACCCCCCCTTTTTTATATATACAAATAGTAAGAAGCCATAATAGAAGACAAACATAGTGTCCAATACACGAGTAGATAACAAGACAGGACAACATTCATAACTTTAGAGAAAGCTTCTTTTTGTTTCTCATAACTTTCATACAACGTTCTCTGTAAAAAGTTAATTTAACAACTTCTTGTTAACATCTCATTCTAATTGTTTTCTTCTGAAACGTGTTAAATATTGGCAAGATTAAAGTTAGGAGATTGTATTCCTTTTTACATTCTATTCTAAAGTCTTACTACCATTTGCAAAATATAAAGGACTTGGTGTGAAGATAGCAGTAAGTTACTCTAAATCCTTATAAGACAAGTGTAAATCTTTTTGTTTACTTCATTATTTTATTAACAAATGTTTGGTTATTTAGCAACCACAAGGTACTTATTACTTGAAATAGAATGGTTTGTGACATAACTGTTCGAAACTCTATCTTATGAACATAGCTATTGATTAATGTAATCAATTCACAGTCTAATGACACCTTAAAAGAACAGTTTAGAATTCTTACATGGGTCAGGAAAGTCATCACATCCTAAAATGCATTGTACATTTCAAAAATTACAGGTTGAAGCATTAGACTAACAATGGCTATTGATTGTAGGATGGTAGAAGGTGGCTTCAATGACTTGTTAATTGAACCAGGAATTTTAAATTCCATGTTTGGTATTTTTATTTATTTTTATTTATTTAAATTTGTTGACCGGGAGTGTCCGACTGGACGTAGGTCCATTTTCAGCGGAGGCCGGGGGAGAAAAGTTCCACAGTAAAAATAAACAGACAGTAGTTACACTGGATTACATAGCGATTAACAATTTAACATAGCAATTACTTACAACATATTTACAGATGAAGAACATAGTACATCAGTAGACAACTAGAATCTTTATCTGTGAAGTACATAACAGACATTAACAAATGTTACAATGAGAAGTTCCTGCTGTATAATAAGTACTAGGCTTATGAGCATCTGAGCTTGCTATAATCAAGGTAGTTAGTGGAGTGGAAAGAAAGGTAGTGGTTGGATGGGGTGGGTGGTATTAGAGTGGGAGTTGCAAGGGCATAGCCAGCATGTTTTTAGGTGTGCTTTTAGTAAAGTTTTGAAGTGGGTGCATGATGGTACGGAGGTAATTGTGGGTGGAAGGGAGTTCCATAATTATGCTATGGTGCAAGAGAATAGTGCTTCACCAGCAGAGTTATTGGCTTTAGTGATCTGCAAGTGATTTTTGTTGCTGGATCTTAGTGGTCTGGTGGTGCGATAGGGTTGGAGTAGATTCTGGAGGGATGGGACATTTAGTATTGTATATAGTTCTGATTATTTGTTAGATATGTGTAAAGTTAAAATTTTGTCCATAATATGTCTATGTATAAATGTGTTTCGCTTAATGTCAATGGCCTTAATAACAATATAAAAAGGGGAAATTTATGCAAATATCTTAGAACAAATAGAGTTGCATTTATACAGGAAACTCACCTAATAGAAAAAAATGTGATTAGGTTGTTTTTTAATGGTTATTCAACAATTGTTGCATCTTACTATCAGACAAAGAGGAGGGGCACTATGATTTTATGGAAAAATCCTTACCAGTACCTAAAATTATTGATTAATATATGGACAAAAATGGTATGCTAAGTATGGTAACTTTGGAAATAAATAGAAAATACATCACCTTAGTTAATGCAAACTGGATACCTGGTATCGGAGCAGGAACAGCAAACAAGTACTTAGAGCTAATCACATTTAAAGCTAAAGGAGATATTATATGTGCAGGAGATTTCAAATGCATTCCTTCCAAGATTGACACTACTAACAATGGTAACTTTAAAATGTCAGCTGCAGCAAAAAAAAATAAATAACTTTACTACCTCTTCAAATTTGAGGGATATTTATACCATAAGAGAATCAGAATCCCTACAATATTAACATTACTCTTATAGGTTTGGCACCCAAACAACTATTGATAAGATATTTGTTACTTAGAATTTATTATCTAAGATACAGGAAGTCAAGATCAGTACATGCCCGTTGTTCGACCACAATGTGTTTTTTTTCAAAATCCATATAATACCCAGAGACCTGATATACTGGCAAAGATTACCTGCATACATTACCAAATTAAAAGATTTCAGAGAATGGCTGTTAAAAGAAATAAAAACCTTTCTAGATTTTAATGATAATAATGCGACTTCTAGAATTATACTTTGGGTTACACTTAAACCATACTTATATGTTAAAATCAAAAGTTGGTACTTAAAAAGAAAGAATAGGATAAGGAGCTAATACACATACAGTCAAAAACTGACACATTAAAAAAGAACTTGGACAAAAAGATGCTGCAAAGCCTTCTAAAATAGAGCAACTGAATAGGACATACACAGACATTTTAAATCACAAAGTAGCAATAAACGTAGAAAAAATAAAGTTACAAACCTATTCTATTAATCCAAAGAATATGCATAGACTTGCACTTAAAACTAAAAGCCTGATAAAAGCTAATCATATTAAGGAAATTATAGGCAATTCCATGAAGAAACCTAAATATGTAACAGATCTAAAAGAAATACTAGAGGCCTTTAGAACACAACATGAAACACTAAATAACACCAGCCTACATAATACTGATAATAGTATGAGAGACAAGTTTTTGAAAGACAATATTGATAAAAGATTAACAAAAGAACAAAACTCTAGACTTCTTAAGTTGGGAACTTAAAGGAAAAATACAAAACATTAAAAATAATAAAGCCTCTGGCCTTGACGGACTAATAGGGGAAATATATAAGATACTTCTGGATGAGACCTTAGAAATTCTAATAGATGCTTTTGAAGAATTCAGAAAGAATGATAGCATTTTCCCTTCCTGGAACTATGCTATGATTTTTCCCATTTTGAAACATGACAAGGACCCTAATTGTATAACATCTTATCACCCTATTTCCCTTCTGAATGTGGACTACAAGATTTTTACATCGACTCTAGCAGATAGATGAAATCAGCTTTTACCAAAAATAATAAAAGATGATCAAACACAGTTTATTTCACACAGGAAGGTCCAAGACAATTTAATCAGACTATTAACATTAATGGACTATGCAAACAAAAAAAGAGATAATTAATAAACTTGGACAAAGTATTTGATTCTTTGAGTTGGCCCTATTTATTTAAAGTTCTAGAAATGTATAACTTTTCTTCAGATTTTTTTTAAAATTGCTGAAGAAATTATACACTACTTCTATATCATACATTAAAATTTGTGCTTTCTTGTCAGGACCACTTAAAATAATGAAAGGCACCAAGTCTATCACCTTTATTATTTGCTCTATCAGTGGAGCCATTAGCTAATTACATAAGAACTAATGATAAATTAAGCAACTTCTATGACAATGCAAAAGTACAATTCCAAAATCCAGCTTTTTGCTGATGATATCTTATTAACAATTGGGAACATAGATACCTCAATTAAACATCTTATAGAATCTCTTCAAAACTTTGAAATGATATCAGACCTAAGTTTTAATCAAAATAAAACTGAAACTATTTTGCCAAACAAAGAATAAACCCCATTCTGGACAGACATAGAGACTTTAATTGGGCTATGTTTAAATATCTAGGTATAACCATTAAAGCAAACTGGAAAGACACTAGGCAAAAAAAAATTCATAATGTTAATAGACCATTAAAGATTATTTAAACAAATGGAATAAAATGTTATTCACCATGGAGAAAAGGCTATCATTACTTAAAATGATCATACTACCCATAATTCTGCATGTTTTTCAAACCATCCTAGCACCCCATTCCAAAAAAACTAATTTAACAACTTAACTCTCTATTAATAAAGTTTTTATGGTTTCCAAAAAAACAAGGATTAGTCATTCATGGCATTACAGAAGTTGGGAAGAGGGTGGAATCTCATTTCCACATCTAGAACTATATACTGAATCAATTATTTTTAACATTATAAGTCATTGGCTAAACAGAAAATATACTTCTAACTGGAAAAATCTACATAAAGCAATATTACTAGACAATTGTAAGGAAACAATAAACAATGAGATGTTTTCTGAAGTAGAAAAAGTTAACCTTGTCATAAAAAACATTTGCTTTAATATAAGTAATAAAAAAAATCTCTCCAGTTGTTAAACACATAGCAAACAATTTCAAACAGCAAATGTTCAAAGATTATAAGATGAGAAATCTTTTATTTATGTTTCCCATAGCTTTAACAAATAAATGCTTGAACTCTTATAACATTAAAAAATAGAAGAAATGAAAGGAAACAGGCTAGTTTTCTGGTATCAGATTCTTGATCACAATTATATACAGGATGCAGCCTCTCTCATAGCAAGATATAACATAAATCAAAACAACTGGCTAAACATACACAGTTTTAGAGAACATATAGTTAATGAGTTTAAAATAAATCAAATAGTGAAATCCATACATAGACCCAAAATTCTAACACTTTTTTATGAAATCAATACACTATGTGTAAATGATGGAGAACATCACGGCTTCAGAAATGAATGCTTATCTGTCTTTTTTGGTTCTGTCTGAAATATTAAAGTGCTCTGTGTGGTAAATTGATTGTAGGTAGAAAAGAGGCTTGCTACAGTTTCAAAACAGAAGAGCTTTTGTTTTATTTGTTCTTCAGCTTAAAGAAAGGCATCAGTTGAGGAACTGTACAGGGCATCAGATGAGTTAGATACAGTTCTGTGAAAGCCTGTCATAGTCAGTGCTTTAAACAATTTTCTGTAAATCATAAAAAAATAAATAAACCACGAAGACCAGCTCACAGGAACAGACTACACTTTAATATGAGCGCTTTTGTCAGCGTAAAACCATCTGACTTCTTCAGAATCTGAAGAAGTCAGATGGTTTTATGCCGACAAAAGTGCTCATATTAAAGTGTAGTCTGTTCCTGTGAGCTGGTCTTCATGCTTTATTTATTTTTTACAAGTTTCATTTGTGTTTTGTGTTTCTAATTTCTGTAAATCCTTTTCTAGCATGTCACCTGCAGATAGGTCTGAAGTTCTCTTTTCCCACTTTGTACCCATTAATATCAGTTTGTCTCGCCCAGGCCACCAATGACTCCAGATAAAAAGGAAAGTTTACAAGATATCCCTGGCCATTATCAAAAGGTAATGATTGTCTTGTATAAATGTTTACCTTATTCTCTGACTTCCTATACACATTAGATTCAAATTCAGAAATTCCAGAAAAAATAAAATTCCATGGCTAACAGTGTTTTACAAATTCACCTTATTAAATGACTTCCAGACCAATATTAAATATTTCTTCTCACTCTCAGGTAACTGTATTATTTATTCCAGATTTCAGAATGCTATTAAAGATCCATCTTCGCATGACAAATCAATTTTGATTTAAGTGTATTAACTATGGGAGCATTTGGCCCAAAATAGCCATGAACTATTTGTAATCTACTTATGATTAAATATAGAAATTAGCCTATAATATGATGACACCATTATATATTTCTCTTCTTTTTACAGGACTGCTACCATTGTCTGTTTCCTTGAAGAGGGAACCGTATCTCTTGAACTACTTTATTATATAATTTTAGCAGGCATTGACAAATTTATACTTATAATGTCTATAAACGTCTATTGGAATGCCATTGCTATTTCAAGTTTTCCCACATGTTTGCTTTGTCATAACCTCTAACAACTCTTTTTGTGTAAACAGCTTCATCAGCAATGCTGCCTACTTTTGCAAAATTTTGTTCAACTGCAGCATGTTCAAATAAGTATCTTTTTATATTGTCCAAAACAAGTTTCAGCCTCATACAAATATTGATAATATTTCCTGAAAATATCTACAGTCACTCCAAGAACTTGCTTCATCTTCTGATCCAGTTGGTTAACTTCCCCATGTGTAGGCCTATTTACCTCCTGTTGATGTAATCATAAAAGTAGGTCCTCAGTTACTCAGAATTTTATAAAAGTATTTTCTGCCTTAGTGCCACAATGTAAAATTAAAATTTATTATCAATCAAATTTGCAGTTTCTTCCTTAACATTTTACATCTGCACCTGTAGCTCCCCTGCTATTTCAAACAACCTACCCTGAAATTCCTCTGTTGCCTCCTTTTAGTGTATAATTCTTCCCTTTTTTCTCCAAGTATTATATACATAAGATTTAATGGCAAACCTAAACTCATTCCTAAATTTATACTATGTGGGAGCAGATAGTTGGGGAGGTAACCTCAGCTCAAGTTTCTTATTTTGTTTCTGCTATGGGAATAGCCAGTGTTTCTCCATATAATCTTTAGCCATAAGATAAATAAATGCTGTAGGAATGCAAGATATAAAAAAAGATAAAATGGAGCACAACCTCCTTTACCACATAAACTATTCTCTTTATTTATGCATATTTTGTCAACTCTTTTTTCTTTCCACTCGAAATCTCACCTAATGGCTCCAATAATAACACTTAGTTAGCCCATTAGTTCTAGTCCAGCATCCTGAGCTAGATGAAAGCCCTTGACAAAAGTCAGGTGGTAGGAAGAAGACTCACTTGCTAGTGTTGGAGGCAGTATACCATCTTCACTAGATTGCACATCATCCCTCTGAGCTCTGCCATAGCGGTCTCATGGGAAGTATACCTAACTGTATGCCAGCTTCTCCTCAGCTGTTGGTCAGAATGCAGCATAATAGCATGGGCTTGGTAGGCAAAAACTCCACTAGGAAACACTAGGTGTCACTCATATGATGAGCCAAAGCCTCCCTCAAGGATGGGCGAATTTGCAGTGGTCACTCACTTCCATCTTCCCCAGCTTGGTCCTACAGGCCCACAAGCATCTATTTGAATTGAGTCAATTAAAGCATATGGAGAGCGTTATCCCTATACAACAGGGAGATGGCTTGATTTTATCAGATTTTGATCATGCTTGGAATCTGGCTAAATAATGCATAAGCTATTCTTATTTTTTTTTAACTCCTTGACATCTCTATGATGTATTGTTTTTAACTTACAACCTGACATCCTTTACCAGTCTCAGCAATCTGGAACCTGTGCTTGCCTCCTCAAAGCTCATATCTATATTCTATTCATCCATAAAAAGACATTCCTTCACTAACATCTATTAACTCTCCCATACTGTCCTAAAGCCTCTGTTGTAAAATCCCCAGAAGCATAAAAACACTAAAAAAATCACTCTCTTCATCCATGAATAAACGTTAACCCCCATGTAACAGTTCTGCTCATCTGTCAGCCTGTCTTCCATCTGCAATGCACAGCTGTTCTTCACCAAAAGCATCCTACTGTTTCCCTAACATGAGGGGATAACGCCCTGGGACCAATACCCTTCATTAAAAAGATTTGTTCTGTTGCCTCTAAATGCATTTCTTGCAAACCTACCATACAAGGCTTTTTACTTTGTAAACAGCCCATTGTACACTGTAAATTAATTGAACTAGTCAGGACATTGACTTTCTTGGAAATAAAAATCACTCCTTTTCAATAAAGCACATACTCCACACATCTGTTTCTAAAACTATCCTATTTTGTCATAATTAGATCATCATATGAAAAGCACAGCAACTTTTTAAACAGAGTTTGCAGCTGTCTCTGTAGTATACCCAGCATTGTAGACAATCAAGTGCCCACCCTGTTTTCAAAAAAAAAGCAGCACTTACAATGTGTTTGATATCAGATTTCCCCTCATCTTGCTATAACTGCTCTCAACAGTTTCTAGGCATAACTAATGTGGCTGAACCCTCTTTATTCAATTATTGCATTGCTTGTGCTTGACTATTCATAAATCATTGACATACATACAGAGACAGACATAATTCAAGGGGCTAATAAATGCTATCTTTGTTCAGACTGTGCCGTAATAAAAGTCATAAAGATGAGACTGATCTTTAATAAGCAGTTAAATTGCACAAAACAACAAAGATACATTCCCATACTACTCTGAGTTTGTTATATCCATTGTAGTTTTTCAGAATAAACAACTCACAGAGTAATACTACTAACTGTAAATATAACTAGAGATTACAATGATTTAAGTTTACAACTTAAATAGCAATATAATTATCTGAACTATAAGTCATAAGTCAACAAACTTAGTAACAAGAAAATATTTGCACTACATACATAATACGCCAGGTTCTTATAACAAATCCTATATCTGGAGGTGGTCTATATCTAAATGAATTAGGAAAAAGTTAATATATAAGTTAATATATTTAGTGCAGAGAAATAAGATTAGTTGATAGGGAAAGTAGTGAGAGGGAGAACAAGCATGAGAGAGCAGAGATAGTTGGCAAGGAGATTTAGCTGGTGGGAAGAGAAAATAATCTTGCAGGTTACTTTTAAGTTGAGACGCATGAGTTGTGTCATCCATTAGGAAAGCTGAAGGAGCAGTTCCAAGTGGCTGGTAGAATTTTCTTACAGACGCTCTGAAAGTGTTTAGAACTTGACTCAAGTCAGATTTTGGAGGGGAGTATGTAGTTATTTATTTATTTTTTTGGCATGACTTGAACTAGGGAATACAAAGCATCATTATGCTTGGGTGAGTAATCGATTCTATTTTCTGTGACGTAGGAGTTCTGGGGGTTGTATAATTGAAGTAATTTATTGTAAGTGAGACATGTATGTGGCTTGTAATAGAACTTTGGACTTGAATTAGGAGTAAGTCAGAAGCTGAGTTAGTGCTATTCACTGAAGTTTCTTTAGTGCTATACTCTAGTATGTCCCACTTTGAGGATGGCAGCAAATCTGGATATTTTATTTTAAGTTAATTATATTTGTTGAGTTGGGTGCATTGGATATTGTTTACTATATTAGGGGCACATATACGACTTGTAAGAGTGAGTTAGTGGTTGTTATGAGAGCTTGTTAAGTAAGGAAAGATTTGGCCTTGTAGAGCAATCCAAGCTTTGAGATGATTTTGTTGATAATGTAATTAATGCATTAGTCAAACCAAATGTGTTGATCAGTGATGACTTGCAAGTAATTTCATCTGAGCAACATATTCAGTGATTTGGAAAGTATGTGATATTTCTTGTTTGGCAGAGTTGGGAAGAGTATAAGTTTTTAACCTCAAGTAATAGTTGAAACTGAGAAACCTATTTTTCTATTAATAGAACATGTCTATGAGTTAGATCTTGCAGTTGACTGTAAAAGTTAGCAGAGCAGATTAGTGTTGAGTCATCTATGTATTCTATGATGTTACCATATTTAGTTTGTGTATATCATTACTCAAAATGTTGAAAAACAGGGCACCCAGTATTGACCTCGAGGTGTCCCCACAGTAGGAGGTAAGAACATAGTGTGGGTGTGTTGCCATTTGACACTTGTGATTCTGGATCAAGACAATTTTGAAAACAAAGACTGGATGAATGATTATGAGAATGTGCTAAACTGCATAGCAGTAGAGGGTGTACTACTGTACTGACAGCTTTTGAGAATCCAGGAAAAGGGATGCAACAAGTCAGCTATTGTTTCTTTTTTGGCTGACTACTTCAAAGAAAGGTAACAGCCAGTATCAATACTGCATCCTGTTCTAAAGCCATATTGAGAGGGGAACAGTAAGTTGTTATTTAACTGATTAGACAGTTACTTATGAATATACTTATTTGTATTTTGGTGAGGGGAGACAGTATGGTGAGTGTTCAATAGTTATAGGTTCAGGGGGTTGTCCCCTTTGTGGAGTAGAGTGGCATATGATTGTTTCCAAATTATTATATGCCTCTTTCATGGATCTGTTTATAAAAACAAATACTGGATATACAATTCATTCATCTCTAACTGAAGGAGTTCTGGAAATAACATAACAGGGTCTAAGGATGTGGGTTGAAGTTTGTTGATTAGTTTTTATTGTGTTTAATAAGGACTGGCTCAAAGTTGAAAGGTGATTTGGATAGAAATTGTTGCTTGGGTACATAAATACTAATGACTTGTATTGAATGACAAGACGCAGCAGTAATAAAATGAGAGATGAGAGTACAGTAAATATGATAAGCAGATTTGTTAGGAAAATGGTTTGGAGTAGCTTATTTTATTTATTTATTTAACATTTGTTAACTGGGAAAGCCTGACTTGGAACAAAGCCAATTTTCAGCAGAGGCCTAGAGAGAAATGCTCCAGACACATGTCTTTGCAACATGGGAGGAAACTGGAGCACCCGGAGGAAACCCATACGAATGCAGGGAGGACATGCAGACTCCACACAGAAGGCACTCCAGCTGAGAATCAAACCAGAGAACCTCTTGCTATGAGTTACAATGCTACCGGTGCACCACTGCATCGTCCGTTATCTTGCTATATCTTGCTTGTTATCTTGCTGGATTCAATAGATTATCAATTGTACTCCAGAAAGCCTAGAGTTGAGTAGTTATAGTATTGTTTCTTATTATTTCGTATTTCTTAACAAAACTTTACCTTGATTTCTGAGTTTATATTCTTTCTGAGTTTGGGGAGTTCTGAAAGACAAAAGTAATTCATAAAAATAGATAATAATCAAATTATTAACAGCAAATGCCAAGAAAATTAAATATGCCAAACTGATAAGGTGAGTATGAGAAAGAACAATCTGATGTAAGGTTGAAATAAGACTGAGTAAGAGATGGCTGAGATATATCTGGAGGGTGTTAAAGGAGGAAAGTACAGTTGGTACACAGGAATCAGATAAGTAGATTATTGATGGTATTTCAGAAAGTTAAGAGTTATGTTTGTGTTGTATCCAAAAGTGGTTATAGTAATGCTTCCTATTATTTCTTATCAAAACTGTAGTTTGATGCCTGAGTTTATATTATTGCTAAGTTGGGGAGGTTGTAAAAGGCAGTCAGGTCTTTCTATCTTTATCCCTGATATTCATAGTTTATTTTGTGTTGTGTGGCATTAAAGGGGGTGCTTTGTATTTCATTATTTTGTGCCATAATGTGGCCAGTGAATTTAATATTTGAGGGAATGAGTTGTTGAAATAGATAAAAGTTTACTCCAGTGTTAGGTTAGTAGTTTCTAGTTATGTCTTTTGCGTAAGGAGTTAGATGTTTCTTTGATGAACTTTATCACTTTTCTAATCCATTAAGCTTGATATGTTTGGGAGATTTCATATATTTTACTATATCATAAACTGGCCAATGCTCACTTATGGACTTAGCCATAAGGCCTGATAAGGTTATAATGGAGGTCTTTCAGGCTATTATCCAGTCAAGTAGGCTTTCTTTGCCTGCTGCTTTATCTTTCCTGGCTGGGGAAGTTATGAGCTATAAAAAATTTTAAAGATTAATATTTGGGTTAATAGATCATTCTGCTTATCTGTCTTATTTATGATCCATTCTATATTAATATCCCTAAGTATAACAAGGTCATGACTTATGCTAGAAGTAATCCAGGAGAGGACATCTTCCAGGGTGCAAACGTTAATGTTTGCATCTGAGGGAGGAATATACATAGCACCTATTTGCAATTTTTTGTGTGCACTAAGCTTTTGAGTGGTTAGTACTAGCTCTATGTTCTTCACATCAGTTATGATCATGATAACGTTTGATAGGATTTATGTTTTATGAGTAATTTATGCATATGTTCCTAGCACAGTTACCAATCCAAGTGAAGCAAATTATGTGTTTTTTCTGGGGGGAGAATGACTAAGATATCTATATTTAATATGAGATATGTTTTTTAAGCTAAAAATGTGATAGCCATGAATGCATTTCATTGATAGTTTTGCAGCTGTGAATATATTAACATAACTTTTATCAGTTAGATCAATATGCGTTCTGTAGTGAAGGGAAGAAGACTGGGAGGTTGTGAGACTGGCCAGTATTGTGTAAAGGCATGAGATGAGGAGCATTACTGGTACTTTTCTGCTGCTATTAATATATCAGCCTTTGAATTTATAAGTATTGATTTATTTTTATTTGTTTTAAATTTGAGATTAGATATCATTTTAAAAGTTCTCAACAAAGTATTTACTTGTATGATTGATACATTCATCATTGATAAAGTTCAAAATATATCATCAACAAACACAACTTCGGATGAAGGTGAATGAATAATTCTCTCCGAAGAAGTCTATACAAAACTGAGTAGAGTGACAGGGAATTTAGTCGTTCTGCATAAGGGTCATGCTGGAGTCCCTTGATCTTCTTAGTTAGAAACCTCTGAGGTCTCTCCAATTGCTGCAGGTGCAGTGTATGGTACATGCCAAAAGGGGTGTTATACTCAATTATGGGCCTGATTAGTGAAGAATATAGAGTTATAACCTCTTTTGCTCTAGAGATGATGCCTTTGCTAATTAAGTGTGCTACATAGAAAGCCTTCCTTACTACAGTAGACACATGGTGTTAATTTGATAGTGTGAAGAGATATTGTTTTTACCAAAGGGAATGAAGATGCATTAATCTTGCATTTAGTTTGAGACCATGACTATGTCTCCAGTCATTGGTCTGCATAAGACCCTCCTGAAGTATACTGACATGATTTGGGGATTCAGTAATTACACCCAGTTTGCAGTCATCCACCAACTTGGCCAGCTATAGCCCCTTAGTTTTGGCCTGAACTTCTGAAAAATATATACCAAACAGTAGGGGGCCCAGCACTGACCCGTGTGGCACCCTGCTGGTGACTGGCCTGCTGATCGATGAGGAGTCACCCACTTTGATACTGTGTGAGTGGTTTGTGACTCAGTTGTCAACCAATCCTACATCAGCTATTGTATGTCAATAGATCTTTCAATAGGAGAGGTAAACGAGAGGGATTTCTTGAAAGAGTGGAGGAAGAGAAGAAATGATATGTGTCTTTAACAGAAAAAGTTCACAAACTATGATTGGCTCCAGAGGTTTCACATGGAATATAAAAAGTTAGTAGCAATTTGGAACTTCTCGCTGTAGATGATAAAAAATGGAAATGTGTTTTTTATAATTATAAGAATGTTATGATTACTGAGAAAACAGAACTGACTTTAAGAAAAAAATTAGAACATTTTACTGTATACATATACCAGGTATATATAGTTAGTGACAATTTTAATTGCAAATTGATAGAAAGAGGAAAGCTTAAAGAGAAAGAAATACCAAAATAAGTTGATAGTAGTGAAAATTAAGGTTATAAGAATAGTATTAATGTAGAACAGATGAAAACTGGCAGTCAAGCTCATGATTCATTTGGTTACACAAATTACATTTTAGTAACAAAATAATAATGATTTGGAGTAGTGTAAAATAAATGGTTCTCTCACTATCAGAGTGGGTTTCATGAAATAGATATGAGACAAGGTTTTAAGTGGAGGAAAGAGAAACAGAAATTTATTAAATTATTGTTCAAAGATCAAGGTATTTTACAAAACATTCATAGTACAATGAAAATAATGTTTTTCTGTTTTACATTAAAACTTTTTTAGTATAATTATCTGAAAATGGAACTTATTTAATACAGTGTATAAGGAGAAAAGAACAAATAAACTGCATATAAGGAAGAAGTACATATATATATTAAGAGAAGAATGAAATGTGTAGGAAAATATGAAGCTATAAGATTAGAATGGGAAAAAGATTTAAGAAAAAAAAGATACATTTGTGACACTAAAATGTTAATTGCTCATGGTACAACTGGCAAAAAGGTATTACTTGACCTGCTTTTGAATGTAAAATTAATATAACAAACAGAGAAGTAAGTGGTATGAGAGACAGTGTTGACTAGTTATTTATTCTCAAAGAGACCCAGTAATAAAAGTAATAGAGCAAATTAATATTAAATTTAAAAACAAAACATTTCTATTTGACATTTTTCACTGGGGTAATACACAGAATATGAAACTGAGGTAAAAATATAGGAGCAGTGGGATTCAATGATTGAAGAATGAGTATAATTTTCAAGAAGAGAGAGAAGATAAAATAAATATAACTAAACAAACTACATTAAAACTAGTGTAATGTTTTCAGTGTGACACTATATATTGAAAATGTAATAAACTTGAGATCCATTAAAATTAGTTAAATATGATTTTACCAGAATGAATCAGTCTGCAACAAACACAAGTGAAGAAGCAAATGGTTACAAATGTAATCAGAGAAAGGAAAAGAGGAAGTATGCTAGGCTATGATTTAATGTCAGATCAAAACATGATTTAATGTCAGATCAAAACATGTATCTGATCCTGTTAAACAATCCTCATTAATGGGCAGCTTTTAAAATGGGAATAGAAGTTTTAGAACAGTATTCATTTTACTCAGCCTTTAGTCTTAAATCCTAATATGGTAACTGGGGAAGACTAAATTACTGTAACTAACCTCCTTGTCAGAAAGTTCACCTCAGCTTCTACTGAATGTGAATTCTACCATCTACCCAAAGGCTGCATTTCTAATAACATTATATGGACTTCTCTCCAGATAAGTTTTCGGTATGCTGCATTTTGCACATCAACATTCTTAACTTTATCACTTTAAAACAAAATGTATTATCTTCTAAACTTATTGCATTCAGCCTATAAACATATAAACAGGTCTTAAACTTAGGAAATGGCAGTCCATTAGGCCATTCTTCTTATTGAAAAGAATTAAACTCAAAGATACAGAGCTTTAAATTCTGGTAACATATGTGGAGCAATGCATTACAATTCACCCCATTTAAATTGTTTTATCCTCTGTTTATTATTTCTTTTAGTGTTTCCTTACCTCCTTCCAAAAGAGTTTCATTCTTTCACTACCTCATGTAAAAGCAGAATAGTGATAGTATTCCTGTTTCTGGTTTCATATTCCAGTCTATAATTCATGGCCATGTGTCATTGAAAAACGTCTGTCACTCAGCATTATAAAATCTAAGTTGCCTTGATGGTACGCTATTAAGTTACAGCCTTCACATATCTAATAAAGATAGTTTATTACTGCTCTTCTCCTTAACCATGCTGACTTTGCTAGACATTTCTGCATGAAATATTTTTTTATTTCTAAAATGTCCTCTCTTGTACTAAAGTATTTAAGTGTGTTTAAAACTTTCAACTAAATTTAAGAAAAAACCCTATGGATTGGATATTGACTTGGAAGACATTGTTTCATTGTTTGATTAAGAAGAATATGCACATATTTCCATTTTTAATTTCCTCACCATTTCTTGTAGGATCTATTATTCTTTTAATAATGCTTACCCTCCTGGTTTTATCCTTTTTGGTCTTACTGCATGACATATGGAACATTTTTTGCATGTGTGTGCCAATTTACCCTTATATTATTTAATATTTTGTTGACTATTTTGTCTTTTCCTTCACAAAAATGTATGGTTATACTCAATGGTTATCTAAACTGGTTGAAGTATTTTATTTTATGTTATTTGTTGCTTGCTGCTAATTAAAAAGAGTTTTAATGACGTATGCAGAGGTAAGCTAAAAAGAGAAGGAAGATACTAGTTGAGATTCAGAAACAATTTATATGTCCACAGTAACTCATTTTGCACAAAGTGTGGCGATGTACAGGGTAGAGGTGCTTCAGAAAAAGCACTGAGCTTGAGTACAGAAAGCTACGAAATTGTACAGCTGTGTAATATGCAAATGGTAGTATAATGAGATGGAAATGAGAAACAGTATTAAAATGAGGAGACTCTTTTATACAAAATAGGGTAAACAATATGGTGGAGTGATTCCAAAATGTATATAGCCCATGCAGAGAGATGCTATCAAAAGAGCTGCAAACCACAGAAAAGTCATGGAGTTACAAGAGACAGACTATAAAAACATGTACTGGTAACCACTGCACTAGTAACTATGCATATGCAAGAGGCTGTTATTATTGCTTGTAGTCATAGTGTTGTATGTTGTCACCCTTGTCACTTCACATACCATGACCTCCATGACACAGAAATTGTGGACTGCTACCATGTGGATAGAAGCACTGTGCCAGAGCAGGTCAAGATATGTCACCATTGTCTGCAGGCTGAGGGGATGTGTTGTGTATGCATTCCTGTGGACACCAAGGCATGTGTTGATCTCTGAAAATACCAGATACAGGGACTTTTCAGTGACATGGTGGGTATATCACACGCATCTGATTCAAAGATACCACACCACTTCCTTAATGACATGCTACAATACATGGATAAGCATATGTGATTTCTATTTAGCACACAGACGAGAGGCAGCACCATGTTTGCTTTATTTGATATAGCCCATTTTCCTTAGGCATCAAAAGCTACAAACTGCACTCATATTTCAATAAAGACCCCAAATGGGGCACAGGGACATTGGTATATCAAACACCCATTAAACTGACAGGTGGTCTATAATGCACAGGATATAATAAACAATGTGCCTGAAGACCAGCTAGGCAGTGTCCACCATTCTTATATATGGCACATACGCAGCTTTTACACGTGGTCTATAATAGACAGTTTTCCCCAGGGACAGCTTCTTGAGCATACCAGATGTGCCTAGGAACAATGGCTAATGCCACCGATTAGAAACTCACCACCCTGTCACAGTACTGGGTAACATTCAAACATGTTCAGCCTCCTGAATGCCCACTTCCACTGTCTGGATGTGTCTGGTGGTACACTAAAGTATGATCCCACAGCATGCAGTACAATTATTGCATATGCAGTGTTACACACCATCTTGATATGCAAACAGTTACAAATGGGCAGACAAATCAGAAGGTGGAAGTATCAGACTCAGCAGCAGAGGAGTGCCTCATAAGGAGCCTGTGGAGGAGATGGCTGCAGGGGTTGACTAAGTCAGACAGAGGTAGGTGCAGTATGCTGTAGCACTAGCAAAGAGGCAACATCTAGTTTATGATTATACATCAGAATAAAGCAGTACAGTACATATTAAATAAAAAGTTATGCATGCAAAAGTATTCCCAGACTGCTCTTTATTTAAAATAGGATATGACTCACAAAGTGAAGGCTACTGCAACAGTGATCAAATGAGGGACGTATGAGAAATATAACTGACCAGGATACATAAAGACACAGTATACATACAACATTGATTAAGCACCTAAGTAGTACCCTAAAAATGTATTAAATGATGACAAAGGCAAGTCATAAATCAAGTAATAATTCTCCAGCATATTAGTTCAAATGTAAATGAAGCAGAATTATGGACAAATTTAGTAATTATAAATTATAATAATATAAATCAGTAGTTAATCTGTGCATTCCATTTTCAATAAATTATGCTGTATGGTTTATTGATAGTCACCACAGGATTTTTAGCATTCATGTGAACATTCTTAAGTACAAACAGATTGGGCTTTGGTTTAAACCTATATCTAAAGAATGTCAAAATGAGAAAACCAAGTGGTCTGGAGTAGGATACTTTCTGGCTTCTTTTTCTAGCAATTTCATAGTGTTAAGTATTAACTGTGGGAACAGAACAACTGAAATCTCCAAAACCAAAAGATTATGGCTATTAGGGTTGCATGCATAGGTTTTCCTTTTTCTTAGTTTATATTGGATCTACTAATGCTGTACCCAATCACATTCTAACCCTTGTAACCATTATATATAAAATGATTACTCTGAGGAAAGTTTTCCCTATTATTCCTAAAGTGCCCTCCATTCATGCTTCATCATCTCTTTTCTACCAGCCCCCTTCAAAGGATCAACATTTCGGAACATTGAATCAGTGATCTGTGATGACCAGTTGATTCAAGTTGTGAAGTATCGAACCTTGTGAATGGAAATCGCTGTACAGTGTGGAACAGGATCCTTACCATTCTCTTTACTCTAGTGCGATCTCGGAGTTGGTATGTTTAAGTAGCAGGGGGTGTGCGGCATTGCAGGGGCATGAAATCAGAAGTTTTCACGTTTTAGTTGTTTTTTTCATAGGTACAATATTTCAAAACTTTGATTCTCTGGTCTTCGATGATCAGAGGTTCGATGTTCTGAAATTTCAATACTTTTTAGTAGACCCTTTTCTACAGTGACAACAGTAATTAAACTCATTCACTACATACAACAACTTTCTCATTAGATGCCATTTGGTTTATTGCAATGTTAAGCCAATTGTTGCAAAAATTGTTGTAAAATGTTAATTTTTCATTATTGGGAAGAATGGAAGAGATTAATACTTATGTTTTGGCTTAACATCTGTCAATTTATTTAGCAAAGAAATACTTCACATCAATTTTCAGTATTCATCTTGCAGGCTACTAAAGTAATGCAGTTCTGGTATGTCATATTATGCTTTGTAATACCTGCATTGTCTCATTCACCTTGTGCTAAATGCATGTTTTCCTCCCTCTCTTCTCATACATTAATGCATGAGGTTGACAGTACATGATCTTACAAAGCTTGCTCACTTCTGTATCGGAGTGTCTCAGTAACATTCCTTCCTACAAATGCAGGGATCAGAGCCATCCAGAATTAAGGGATACCGTTTCCTGACAATTCTGAAAGTTTAGTTATTAACATCTAGTATTTTCATAATCAAAACAGAACTATTACTGCAGCCTACGTTTTTTTTTCCCTCTCAGTAGTATATCAGTGGCAGAGAAATGCAGCGAGTGTGAGAGGAAGAAAGGCAGAGAGCGAAGGAGATGAGAGCTAGACATACGCAGAGTCACAGTTAACATCAGAAGGCATATTATTTCTTATTAGTCACAGTGGGGGATGTGGTTTTTCAATGACATAAGCATGGAGAGTATATAATCCTGATGAAAGTGCTGCAATATGTGGACATGTTCAAAAAAAAAAACATTTTCATCACACTTTGATTCACCGCTGCCCAAAACAAGATTCTAGGAAGATGATCAAATACCAATTAAAGTCCGTCTTATCCTTATATCGGTGCTGGAAAAATGGCAGTGTCAAATACTTTGAAGGAAAAAAGAAATTATATTCTGAAACATGTGTAAAGTACTACACTGCAAACATTAAAAACAGTATCAATAATTGCATGCAATGTGATTTAAATGTGAAAAAGTAAAACCGATATTTCACAAGTTTTCTTAATTGGAATTGCAAGTCATTTATGCAAACTGTACATTACTGATACAGAAGGGGAATTTCTTTCTACATATTATATATGTATATTCTGAAAAAGTGCAAGACTATAATTAAGCAATAACCAAAGAGTGGGTGTGGGTATATTGAGGATTTACCCACAGTCGGTGTGGTTTGAGTAAGTATACTCACACCCACATATTGGTTATTGCTATTATACAATGACATTATTTAAGAAAGAAATCGCTTTATTTTCTTAAATAATGTTTTTGTATAATGGTGCCATAGTGTTCCTCTGCGTTGTTTCCTCATCTTCTGCATTTGTTGATGTACTGCACATGCATATAGGACTTCTGTTCCCACGCTTGCACAGTATATCAGTGCTGTTGAAAATAAGTAACAGAGAAAGGAAGATCTTAGAGGTATGTGAGAGTCAGGGCAGAAATATGAAGAAAATCAGATAGGTTTCTTTAGTTTTGCAGAATGTACCTGATTTTCATCATATTTGCTCTGCTGTTCTTATGTAGCTCTCAACTTCTTAGCTCAAGAAATGTGGACAAAGACATAAATAACAGGGGACAAAGGTCCCAAAATAGGGGCCAATTATAAATGTTGCTCTTATAAACTTAGACAGCTGCTAGAATAACAAGATTTGTGTTACTGTGCATTGTCTGAAGGATATGAAGTTTGAAACTGAAATACATGTCATTGCTTAGTGACTTCACTCCTCTGTGATTTGTCAAAAACACACAAATTTTATGAGGAAAAATCAAATATATGTGGTGAAAATCGGGACAGTCTGTGAAAATCAGGACAGTTCAGACATATGCCTCCACAGCATATACTAGTAGAAGAAAGTCTGGCTGCTCAATGGTACTTCAGCGACTAGACTTTTCCATATTGGTATTTGCTTGATTTACAACAGGCACATTTTTGAATAGTAATAAGCTATCATTGTTTAATCATACATCACTAAAGAAGTATCACATGCTAATCTATACAGTCACGACATTAAAGCATATAAATGCTTACCATATACTAATATCCACTGAATGTCGCATATGTCATGCATGTGGTTATACATATACACCTTATAACTACCTATCTAAAATATGGTGATAATTTTAGTCCTCATTATGGCACATGCATAAAGGCATAATAGTTCTGCTTCATCTTAAAAAGGATGATTTCAAACTGCATGTTAAATATTCCTGTTTCACAAATGAGATTAAGATTTTCATGATAAAAATGCTATGGGTAAATTTCATAAAATGTTTAGTTCTCAGATTTTCAAAAAGGCACAGCAAACAAATTAAATGATGCTATCTAATGGTAATTAAAACAGAAGTAAATTTTTTTAAATGGGTCAATTGTTCCACGTCGAATTCAGCCACTCTGATGTCTTTCAGAATATAAATGCATTTCAAAATATTTATTTCTGGAAATATTCTCTTACCTGAACTTGCATATAATCCTGAAACAACTATACATTTTGTGTAGCCTTCTTTTATGAAATTATATTCTTCAATGTCTGATATATATATTTTTCATTTCTGTCTTTCTTGTTTTATTTTTCTCTAACTACTTAACATCAGTAATTTCCATGTGCCTTATGTAGAATATTCAAGTAGTTAGAGTACAATTTTTGTTGTTATTTTTCATGGTTGCTGGCTCTTTAATATAATGCTGGTGTTTGCTGCAGGCTTCTACTGCTGTGCCAACACATGTAAAAGCAAGACATTTCTACTTTCCATGTTTTTCTCATGAAAATATTAAAAACTACCACTATACACAAACAAATAAATTCCTCCCATAAGCATAAATAATAATATTTTTCTCAGTTTAGGAATATATTAAGGAATGTGGACAGCAGCAGTGCTTAATGGGATAAATGTAAAAGAAAAAAAACATACAATGCCTTAAAGGAGAAAGGCTGAAGAACCATTAAAGTGATATTTAAAATTCTGAAAACAAATTGAAATACATTTTAGCATTATCTCATTATTCACAGAAGCAGCTTATCAACAGTTTAAATATTTTTTCCACTTTTTATTGATTGATAACTTCATATAAAGATTAATATAGTATTTTCTATGAAATTCTCATCACTAAACTTGATTATTTTACTGAGACATAATACCAACAGCCATTGAAGTACACTGCTTCACAATGGTCTGTTTTTAAGTTTCTACATTGGTGAATTTTTGATATCATGCTACAAACATTGAGCAACCTGCACACGGACGTCTGTTGCATGGATTGTAAAGTACAATTTATTTGATATGGCAGTTAAGTAATCCCCAGGTTCAGTCTTTTTATTGTGTCCTTCTACAATTTATTTATTTAAAATGTTCTTGCAGGGTTACAGCACTGATCACAAGTGACCAATTTCAATCTCAGTCCAGGAATTCAAAGAAAGGCAGAATTACATTTATTGAGGGGTAGTAAGAGGATAATTGGAATGTACAGCCGTAAATTAACTTGTTATCATGTAACAAAAGCACAAAGAGCAAATACAGTTGCAATACTCATTATTTGCAATGACTCACGACACATTTCTTATAGAAAGTGAGGTGGCTGGGTGATAAATGCTGTTCTGTCTAAGAAAGAATGACATGATAGTTTTATGGTGTGATGGCCCTTAAACAGTTTGTGAAATGGCAATATATTAAACTACTGCTATACCTTGCTGTGGAAGAAAGACATATTTAGTTGGTACCTGCTTCTTCTGAGAAGAATCATGATTATACAGTATAATTACCTATAAAAGCTCACCTCAAATTATTATGCCATTGATTTTGAAAAGAGCACCTGGCTATTGTTTACTGCTAGTAAACAATTTTGTGTAGAAGGGTACAAGAATAGCTGCAATGATTTTTAAGGAGATTTAAGATCTTATTTTACATATATAAAGCATTCTGATAATTTCTTTATCCAGCATAAACATGACCATGCCTTTATTCTTAGACTGCATATCTGAAACTTGACAGATGCATGCAAACAGAGGCTATTATGAGAACAACTTTAAGATGACACAGTGTTTGAAACTGTATGCGAGAAAAGTCCAACACTAGGGGCAAATCACATTTATTAAAGCTCCCACTGAAAAAACACAGACTCCAAAATGCAAGACCAGTTTCATCAGAGACTTTGTCAGTTCTCTGTGGGTTTAAATGGGAACTTAAATAAATGTGATTTATATCAGTGATTCCTTGGTGTTGGAAATTTTTGCATTGCAGGATATGTTTCTGGGCACACCAAAGCTGCCTTCATGAAGTCCTTACATTATTGTTGGTGTTTAAACCTGTGTCTTGCAGTTTAGAAATCTCATTATTATGTAAATTATACTTAATTCTAAAATTGTAGTAGATCTATATAATAGTAAGTGTTAAATTTTGAATTTTGTGCCATCTTTATTTATATCATTCTCTGTCTACTTACAAAAGTCTTGCATTTTTGCTATGTCAGTGTGGAGAACTATTCTTATAGCAGAGAAGTGATCCGGGTTTCATTTAAAATGGGACAGCTGAAAATAAGAAATGTCTGTCACGTGAAGATAACTGTCTAAGATTGTACTACTCAAAGTGAAAGCATTTAAATCAATGCATTTCATTATGAACAGTTATTCAATCATGGATCTAGCAGGCTGACAGGAATACAGCTATAATTCCTACTGAACGGCAATAGTACAACAAACACAGCATACACTCAAATATATTGTCTGCATTTAAGGGATGGGTCACAGTGCTCACTCAGATCTGTGTTAGGAGATAAGCTTTTACACAGACCAGTGAAGAAAACATTAGTTTAATTTAATTTAAGTGTTCATTCAAACACAGCATTATAACCATAAAAAAGTAATTATATAAATTCCTCAGTAGCAGTGTACGTATATCTACATTTTCCTATTGTGCCATGCCATTTACTAATGCTATACGTGCATTGTTTTCAGCCTAATGCATTGTTTTACATCAAGATTGTGAGAAACATGCAAATCAAAATACAGCACCACCAGGACCTGTGCTATATACTACAAAACTACATGTGATAGTGCTATCAAATTTCAGTCCACGTCCAAATGGTTAACAATAACAATGTATGCTGCATCACTTTTTTATGCTGTGCTAAAACAGAGAAATTTTAATTAGATTTAGACATTTAAAAATGTATAAACACAGATACACACACACACACACACACACACACACACACACACACACACACACACACACTCTCTCACACACACACACATGCATACACATGCACACACACACAATGTCTTCTTGAAATATTTCTCAAATGCAGTACTTAAATAATATTCTTAAATAGAAATGTTTAACTGACATAAGTGGTTACATTCAAAGGCTAAGTCATTTAGAACTAGGCAGATGTCACAAAGGGTGAATATATATATATATATATATATATATATATATATATATATATATATATATATATATATTTTTTTTTTTCCCTTATTTTCCTTTGGAATAAATATTGTTTTGCAAAAATAAGTGAACTAAGTACTGTGGTGATATTATTTGATATTTTAAGTGGGCATTCTTCTCTAGTGAAAAAGTAAACATTTAGAGATAAGGAAGCTGCCCATGTAAAATCTTAACTCATTAACAGCTGTTTTACTTCTAAGGATGTGTCTTTTAATAATGCCCCTATAAAAATCTTAATAAAAATGATTTTTTAAAAAAAGGAACTGTAGACTGTATTGTTTTGACCAAAAGTCTTACCATGCTATCAGCACACAAGATGAAGCACTTTCCACATAAAATTTAAAATGTATAAAGCCAGAAAGGAGTTAAAAGGAGATCTAGACAGACACTAACAAGAAGACATATAATACCCACAGTTGTCAAAGGAGTACCTAACCTGTTTTATCTCTCCTCTGAATTTTTTTCTGGCCACACCAGAGGATACAACTGGCATTAGTCAGTCTAACATCAAGCTAGATTGGATCACACTACATGCATTTTGAACAGGATATTCATTTCTTGTTTGAGTAATACAGAAAAATTCCATTTTTTTCTATGAGTCCCATCTACGAGTAAAAATAATTCAGGAGAGGACAAAAATGACTCACATACATTTATGAATGCACTACTGGAATAATAAAAAAAACTGTTTACTCTGTTACTATTATAAAATATATGTATACAAATATATACTTGTTTTTCTTAGATGGAAATTTAATTTTAAATATAACTAAAAATACAGGTACAAGATTAATTCAGCTTTGTTCTGTTTTATGTTTAATGGCTGATTTCTTCAATTGACAAGAAATATATTATGCAAAGAATAAAAATAGTTAATATTTCTTAGTGTTTTCAACATGCTTGTTTTTGGTATCTTTGATGAAAAGATTTGTTTCACCATTCATTTTTTATGGCTTTGAAATATTTACCATAGAGAAGTAAAAAGTGAAGAAATGCTACTGCTTCAATTACACCGAGCTAAAAGCTGCCTCATGTCATTGCTGCACAAAAAGGTATTTCCTAGTTGATTTTGTACAATTTCTATTTGATATATGTATATACCCAGGTTTTGTCTGCAGTTTTAGACTTATGGATTCAACATGACTGCAAACAAGTCTCATTTAAACTATTCCCTATAAATAGGCTTATTTCCGTGGAATGACAAGACAACAGTGGCTACAGAGATCACTGTTTACATAATATGAGCATCTTTAATTTGTCACTCTTTGTGTTTTTCACATTTGTATTTTCTACCAAATGAATGACAACCATATATGAATATATATATATATATATATATATATATATATATATATGTGTGTGTGTGTGTGTGTGTGTGTATATATATATATATATATATATATATATATATATATATGTGTGTGTGTGTGTGTGTGTGTGTGTGTGTATATATATATATATATATATATATATATATATATATGTGTGTGTGTGTGTGTGTGTGTGTGTGTGTGTGTGTGTATATATATATATATATATATATATATATATATATATATATATATATATATATCTAGGTCTACTTCATAACATTGAAATTTCATAAAGCTGAATTTTATAACACTGAGACCATAACATCAAAAATTCAAAACACTGAAAACCCAAAACATTGAAAACTTAGAACACTGAAAGTGTGCTTCATAACATTGAAAACTACATTGCAGAAGTAAATAAGATCCTCTCTACCTACAACAACACCTAACTAATAAGCACACTTTCTACTACATTTCTGCAGGGGGGCAAGCCCCCCCTGCACCCCCTTGTAAACTAAATATACCAAATCCAAGATAGCACTACAGTGGAAAAAAGTTAATTTCTTAACCTCAGTGTATGGTGATTATGATACAGTGAGGTTAGAAGGCTGAAAGAAAATCAGTAGGAAAATTAAAATTAGGAGGAAGAATGTGTGAGTTATACATGTACTGTCTGTTCACTCAGAAATGTGTGCACTTACTGTGGGTGCTAATAAATCCTAGGGTCAAATTGCTCTTTTTTCTAGGCCTCATATCTTCAGTAATGGGTTCCTATTATATAATCGAAGATGCAATCCTTCGAATGCGTCTTAATCGAACTTGAAAGCATGAAACAGCAAAATAGTTAAACGGTATATAAGCGATTTTTTTCCCCTGGGAAAGAAATCACTTGGTTGCCTCCATTACTTTGTCATTGTTGTCACTGTAGAGCAATCTCAGTTATATTTAAGTAGGGTGGTGTGGGGGGCACAGTCCCCCCACTTCAGGGGTGGGTGGGGGCGAAGCCCCCCACTTTATGTAATGTTTTGAAGTTTTTATTTTTTATTTTTTGTGGAACAGTGTTTTTTTTTTTTCCCTGGGAAAAAAATCGCTGTTCTGAGTGTTCGGGATTATAAACTTTCACTTACATGGGGTAAATATATCAGCACTCTCTTTTTTAAGCATTCGTTGATTTAATATAGACCCTTCAGTAACATATTTTTATAACCCCATGCTTATCTAGTGTAATAGATGAACATACCAAACAATGTACAAAATAAGAATATTGTAAAATATCATTTGATGTGTAGAATGCATGTTTTTCTCATTTGATGCATTTAACAGATTATTTACTGCTTCTTCAAGATTGTCGCTATCGTGATTTTTAATTAAAGAAGCAAGGCATATTTATTCTTAAGGAAGACTAGATGGCTTAGTGGTTAAGGTCCTCGCCTCCCATGCATAAGGTACAAGGTTCGATCCTGACCTTCCACCAATGCCTGTTTGGAGTTTGCATGTTCTCCCTGTGCCCCCATGGGGGTTTCTCCCATGTCTGAAAAACATGCTGAGTGTTTCCATTTCAAACTCACCAATGAATGGAGCTGTGAGCAGCAGCAAAGACTTTACATGGTGGGCATCTACTGTGGTGCACAGTATCCTCAAGATAGGAGAACACTGATCACAGACTGCGTGCCATGGCTAGCCACTCAATGGTGTAAAATATGGCTCTAGGTGATTTGCTCATGTTGACTAATGTCACCAAAAAAGGTTATGAGTAGTTACCAGTTATAAGTGGGTTGAGGACCCAGCCTACTCTGACCCACGCCAAGGACACATCCTAACAGTGGGAGGGGCATATGTGCCCCTCTTGGCCAGTGTGTGCCCAGCTACTGGTCTCTAGTTGCCCAGCCTGGGTTACCTGAGATAGCTCTGTTGAGGAAAAGCTGGACATAAAACCAACCAACCTGCCAAACATGAACTGAGAATTGCTACGCTTAATGTAGGTTCACTGACAGGACATAGCTTGGAAGTGGATGACATACTGATACAGAGGAGGCTGGACATCCTATGTATCCAAGAGCAAAGCCACTTGGCTTGGGATCCAGAGTCTACTACTCAGGTGGAGGGCAGGCTAGAAATTGAGAGAGGCTTCAGAAAGCAGTAAGGGATATCATCAGAATTAATGACAGACTCATGGCAGTCAGACTCCAGTGTAATGATAGGGCAGTATTCATAATCTCAGACTATGCCCCACAGCAGGGTTGTGATAGTGAGGAAAAGAGTGCATTCAGACAGCAGTTGCAGGATGCATTCAGACAGCAGTTGCAGGACCTACTAGATAAAGCAGGACAACATGAACTGGTGTTGATAATGGGTGACTTGAATACACATATAGGGACAGGCAGAACAAAATATGATGACTGCCTGGGTCCACATGGGTGGGGCAACAGGAATAAAGAAGGAGAAGCCATTCTAGATTTCTGTCTGACAAATGGCTTGATAGTAGCCAACACATGGTTCAGAAAGAGAGACATTCACAAGATCACATAGAAGAGTAGTCAACATGCAACTCAGGTAGACTTCCTCCTAGTAAGGAAAAGGCACTGGGGTAGAATCCAAGATTGCAAAGTCATCCCCAGTGAAACAGAAAACCTGAAAGTAGACTGGAAAGTAAGTACAACAGTTCAATGAATTACTCAGGGCTCTAGCACCCCAAAGAGTGGAGGAAATAGGTGGAGTTGAAGAAGAATGGCAGTGCCTAAAGATATGTGGCCAAGCCAGGTATGGAAATAAGGTACATAAGGAAAGCTGGTAGTGGAATGCAGAATTCCAGGAAGTCATCAAAAGAAAAAAGGAGTGCAGGAAGAAGTGAGAGATAGAAAACACTGACCAGGCTAGGAAGGACTACTGGTTGGCTAACAAAGAAGCTAAGAAAGAAGTTGCAATAGCAAAGAATAGGGCATCAGAGGCACTGTGAAAGTGACTCAGTAAGGGGCACAAATAAATGATATCAGGTTGCAAGGCAAAGACAGAAAGATAAAAAAGATAGTCAGACACCCTTCATAAGGGATGCCAGCAACAACCTGCTCACCAGTCCAGAGGACATCAAAGGCAGATGGAAGGAGTATTTCCAGCAGCTTCTGAATGAAGAAAACCACACAGAAGTTGTACTGCCCAGAAACAGCCTACGGTAAGAGAAGAAGAGGAGTCCACCCTTGAAGAAGTAAGGACAGCACTAAGGAAGCTGAAGTCAGGGAAAGCAGCAGGCTCAGATGAGATCACAGCTGATATGATAAAGATACTGGGTGAGATAGGGGAGTAATGGCTCCTGAGGGTTGTAATGGCAGTGTGGAGAGAAAGACATATCCCAGATGACTTGGAGTATAAGCAAACTCGTGCCAGTGTACAAGAATAAAGGGGACATCCACAACTGTGGGCAGTACAGAGGCATCAAACTCCTATCACATTGCATGAAAGTTCTGGAGAGGGTGATTGATAAAAGGATACACAGAGCAGTAGAATGTAAGAAGCTAGAAATGAGGAGAGAGACCAACTGGGCATTCCTAGACTTGGAGAAAACATATGACAAGTTCCCAAGAAAGCTGATCTGGGCAGTCCCATGGTGTATAAGGACCCAATGACTCAAGCACAAACAGTGTTCAGCCCCACAGAGGAGTTCCCAGTGGGAGTGGGTGTACATTAGGGCCCAGCTCTGAGCCCACTGCTGTTCATACTGGTGATGGACTACATTAGCAAACAGGTTGGAGAGGAGGGATCAACAAAGCTGCTGTATGCAGATGATGTGGCAGTACAGGCAGACTCTGAGCTAGAACTTCAGCAAAGGATAGGAGAATGATATGCAAATCTGGAGGCACATGGGATGAAACTAAGCACAGATAAGATGGTGGCAATGGCAGCAAACTGGGGAAATCAGAAGAAGCTGAGAATAGAGATAGAAGGGAAGATAGTGGAACAGGTAAACAGCTTCAAGTATCTGGGAAGGGTAGTTGAGGAAAAGTGTAGTCTGAATAAAGAGGTCAAAGCTAGAATCAGAGGGGCTGCAGCTAACTGGCATAGAGTATCAGGTGTAGTCTATAACAGAAGAATGCCAAAGTAAGGTGTACAAGACAGTGGTGTGACTAGTACTACTGTATGGTACAGAAACCTGGGCAGTAAAGGTAGAACAGTTGAAGAAACTAGAGGTGATGGAAATGAAGTGCCTGAAAAAGGTGGTAGGATGCACACTGTGGGACAGACAAAGAAATGAGGACATAAGACCAGAGGCCACAAAGTAGCTCCAATTGCAGAAAAGCTCAAAGAGAACAAATTACAGTGGTTTGGGCTCATGTGTAGAAAAGCACAAGACAAAGCGGTAAGGAAGATTTGGGACGGACAGGAAGAAGGTAAGAGGAAGAGAGGACATCCAGCAAATAGGTAGATGAATTGTGTGAAAGATCTGTGACAGTCAGTTATGAGTGTTGAAGAAGGCAGGAGTGACAACAGTTAACACGATACCCCGACCCCATGTAGAAAAATGGGAAAAGGGGGGCTGATGATGATGATGATGATGAAGCAAGTCATATTT
This sequence comes from Protopterus annectens, assembly GCF_019279795.1. Classification (NCBI taxonomy): domain Eukaryota; kingdom Metazoa; phylum Chordata; order Ceratodontiformes; family Protopteridae; genus Protopterus; species Protopterus annectens. The sequence goes on along the minus strand of NC_056731.1, from coordinate 363,851,392 downwards.
ATTTAATTGGGTAGACAAAGGGTAAGGCTTTTGTCAGTTTTTTTACTGTTCCAAAGATAGCAATCCTACCCCAACACCTATCATTTTATGTTAGTTCAGCTGATGGCATACTAACTGCCTTTAACTGGTTTTCTATGGTTATTTTTCAGTATGTTTTATTTATTTTTTAATATGATTTTAGAGTTGTGCACTGTTCTGTTTTTGTATCCCTATTTTTAGATTTCCCCCAAACAATGTCTGGCAGACTTTTAATACTGTACTGTTGTGGGGGAGTGTGTAATTTGCCTCCTAGATTAGACTGGCTATATTCTGTTGCTATGGGAACTGGTCCTTGTGCTTCTCTTTATTCACTTTCTATACCTTTCTACACTGCCTCATTTTATGTCTGTGGGGTTTATGCTTTTACTTCCTTTCCGGAGATTATATTTCACCCTTTTTATGTGTTATTTAATTATTTTGATCAGGTATTGCACCTTCATTTGACATTTTAGTGCTTTTATTAATGTAAATTGTCTTTAATTTGTATCACAGTCCATAATTCTGTTTTCTTCTAGATCCTTTTTATAGCTGGTTTCTATGCAGAGTTAGTACTGCATTTGAGGTGGAGTGTGCATTTCTGGTGTTTATGGTGTTTTTTATTGATTTATGAGTTTGTTGGTTTTCTTTTAGGAGTATTGCTGTGTGTAATAGTTTTCCTGCATGGTGTCCATGAGATGATTAAGGATTCTAGCCCATAGTCTTAATGCCCCAAAGCACTGTCTGGTTAAGTGACTTGCTCAAGATGACACAGTAGGCAAACAGAGGCTGAGAGACTACTTTTAAATGACTACCAGACTTTTCAAGATGGTTATAGTTTGTTAGATTTTGAAGTCTGTGACAGAATAGGAATATGTGAATTAATGTGTGGTTGAGGTGGTTTGCAATACTTTCTCCTTTGCACAGGTAGCTAGCTGTCTGGTCAGTTTTCCCAGTCAGCCCATTTTATAAGCACATACACACACACACACACACACACACACACACACACACACACACACACACACACACACACACACACACACTGCAAAATGAGCACCACTAACTAATTCCTGAGGTTTAAGTTGCCTCATCTCGCTGAGTTATATTGCTCAGGATTCAGCCTACTCAGCTACTCCACCACAGCACTGAAAATACCGAAGCAACAGAAATGGACAACCAAATTCTTTCCCTTGGAAAAAATTTGAGTTTCTGTTGCTTCGATATTTTTAACTTTCGCTAAAATAAGGTCGATCAATCAACGTTCGCTTTTTTAAGCATTTGCTGATCTAATACAGACCCACATTCACCTCTTCATCTTGTTCAACAGAAGATTAGTCTGACTGTACATGGCTGAACACCATACTGTGAAGGACACCAGAATAATGTGAGTGAGGGCAAAAACTCACAAGATTTTGCCATAAACTGTGTACTTCCATTTAGTCTCAGTTGCAGTTGGTGCTCAAAGCCAGACATTGCACAAATGTAGAGGAAACAAAGTGATGACACAGAAGGGGGAACAGACACATAGCTGGCATTAGGCACCAGCCAAACCTGTGGCTGTGGGGCCCCGGTTTATCTCCCTGGATACAAGGGCCCCCAGTAGTGCAAACAACTTGCAAGTGGGTTTTTTCTTCCTCCTTGCTTCCTGTGCCGTGATCTGGCCATCAAAAGGTTTTGTTGTTTTTTTTTTCTCCTTGACTGTAGCTGCCTGTGACATCAGCTAAAAGCTGCATTCCATCAAGTCCACTTCATTGAAGTAAGGACCTGATTGGTTGCAGCAGCCAGGAAAAAGATGCCTTGTGAGGAAGACTAAAGACAGCTTACATATGACCCTATACCACATTTTTATGAAGTTAACATAATGTTCTACATTTTTTAAAACACAATAATGCCACTATTATTAAAAACGATGATGATAAACATGCTGCTGTTGACAACTTTTATACAAAGTTGTTTGCCAGCAGCAACCTCTGCATTAGAATGGTTCTCTTTAATTTGGAATTATTCAGATGACTTACTTCTGCAGAGACTGTGTATATTGACTTAGCATCATAGCTTTCAACTGTCCAGATTTTTACAGAATATCCAGATTACTCACATTTTTTTGGTCCATTTCTCAGAAAATTTTAGTTTTCTGGCAAATCACTGGCAAATCATTGAGGACTAAAGTCAGAAAATAATGGCAGAGATTTGATTTTCAGATTTCATATCCTTAAGAAAATTCATACTAATGTAAAACCTATTGTTCTATCAACTTTCTAAGTTTGTAAGAGCAATATTTAAAAAGTGCCCTCTCTATTTTTCGACTTTTGCCCCCCATTGAGAGGTATGCTTAGCATGTATTAGGAGGTGGCTGATAACACATGCGGTGGTGCAGTGATTTGCAGTGTCACTTCACAGCAAAAGGTTCTCCAGTTCAATTCTTGGCTGGGGTGCCTTCTGTGCAGAGTTTGCATGTCCCCCCTGTGTTTGTGTGGGTTTCCTCCCACATTTACAAAGACATGTGTTTGGAGTGATTCTCCTCAGGCCTCTGCTGAAAATTGGCTTGTTCCAAGTTGAACTTTCCTGCTATACAAAATGCTAAATAAAAATCTTATAAGTACTGTTCTTTTCAGAGTCGGCATGTCCGCCTTGCATTTGTGTGGGTTTTCTCTGGGTGCTCCAGTTTCCTCCCACATTTACAAAGACATGCGTTTGGAGCATTTCTCCCCAGGCCTTCACTGAAAATTGGTTTGTTCCAAGTCGGACATTCCCAGTAAACAGAATATTAAATAAAAATTAAAATAAAATCTAAGTACTCTTCTATTTAAAATTGTCTTACACATGGCTGGATTTTATGGTACGGTGGTAGTCTTCTTTATGCAATTTCATGTAATTTATCCAAAGCTAGCAATATAGTACATGAAATTTATTTCTTTATAACAACAAAGGGTGTACACAGTCAACAAAGTGGTCATAGTTGTGGGGGATCTCTGTGGATGAAAGTACCTTATGCACCTGTCTCATCATTTTTAAACAGTCAATAATCTGGTTTTGCAGGACCATGTGTGTGCATGTGTGTGTGTGTGTTTGTGCGCACGAATGCTTGTAACAGACAGAGAGAGAATTAAGCTGGAATACTTTGGCTTCTGTGTCTGTGTGAAACAAATTTGAAATATGTGACATAATTATTATTGTTGTTAATTTCTTGTCACAGACATCTGAGAATAATGTAGTCAACAATGCTGCTATAATTGCTGGGTTTGGTGAATGCCTGTGCATATAAATGTACACATGATCCACCACTGGCCAGATGCATTTTCAATGAATGTGGGTTTCAATGGAAGAGAAGTTTACTATTGCTCATTTTAAGACCATCTTGAATGTGAATCTATTTTGTTTTGTTATCTTTAACAAAAAAGCCATCAGGGTTTGTGCTGTAAAATCTGAAATACAGGTTTTAAACCAAATCTATGCAAACACTGTAAAAGTAAAGAAGAAAATTGTATGCACACTAACAGGTTTGTTTAAGAGGGTAGAGACAGCTAAGCAATGGGACACTAGAAGGGTTGCGGGGGATCTCTGGTCCATTACCCTGTCTAAGACTCAGTTTGATCATTTGATCATGATCTGGCTTTGCTCACAGACCTCAGAGTTGTACAAAGAAATGCATTATAGCTTGTAGGGGCAGTGTACTGTCTAGGAGCAGCAAAGTGGAATACATAACTATAGTCATTATTTTTTCATTTTCCTAACAATCACAAATCAGACACACATACAGATGTGTGCCTTGGTGGAAGGGTTGAAGAATTAGAAGGTGTGCTGTGTAGCTATGCATATGTATGTCAGCAGTCAGTTGAAATACATGTTTATGACCTTTTGAACCTTTGCTTTCATCCCAATCTAGGACAGGAGAAATACAGAGGAAGACAGCATTCCAGGCGTATACGTAGAAGTGTTGTAAAGTATCATTGTTGCAACTAAATGCAAGTCACTGTGAATGTCTGTCTATGGGGTGGACCAACATGGTGTGGTACATAGGACAGTGGTGAAAAAAGGTATGGCAAGCAGAGGGCAGAACACAGGGAAAAGAATACAGGACGGAGCCGGGAAAGCAGCATAGCTATCCACTTCTTCAGAACATAAATGTAGAATTGTACAAAGAATTTCATGTCTTTGGAGAGTCACCACATCAGGGATGGGTGACAACAACAGAATAATATTGTATGGTGAATTTGATCAAATCAAGTGTGTCAAGATGGCACACAGGCAAAGTAGAGAGCTATGTAAGGAGCATAATTTTTTTTTTTTTTTTGGAGGGAGACAAGAATGTTGAAGAAAGTGTTTAGGCATGAGAGGGTCAGGTGGGTAAGTAGGGTAGGTTAGGTATCAAGTGCAGACATACAGGGCATACAAAGTGTTAGGGGCCATAGATTGTGCACACACAGAAATAAAAGCCCCACCTGGTGAACAGGGAAGGAGGAACATCAACAGGAAAAGTTACCACTCTACAAAGTATCAGAATGTGTGTAATGCCCAAGGGATTGACTACAATGTCTGTGTAGGTAACCCAGGCAGTTTCCAAAATTCACACATACAACACCCCTGTAGGTGACATTCCTCAAGGGTATCTAGTTGGGGATGTAGGTTATGCAATAGAGCTCTGGCTCATGACACCCATGAGAAACCTACACAACCCAATGAACAAGAATACAACACGCCCCATGCTCAAACTAGAAATATCATGGAACGTGCGTTTGGATTGCTCAAATCAAGGTTCAAGTGTCTAAACACATCAAGAGGTCACTGCAATATGACCCCAGCACCTCTGCTGAAATAATTACAGTCTGTGCCACTTACACAATTTGATTGTCAGGAAACCACTTCAACAAGGGCAACAAGGAGCAGGACAAGAGTTTCAAAGAGCGCAGACAGAACCAGCAGCCCAGCAGATGCAGATGAGGAGTCTGAGGGACAACCACCATCTGCAGGTGGTGCTGGCACATGGAGGCATGCACAATATCCACTGGCTTTGTCTAAGAGGCAAAAGATAGCACACACAGAATCACCACCTAGGTCAATGCCTAGGATTCCATGTACATGCAAACAGGAAAACTGTTGGCTGTCAACCCCACAGTCATTTCAACCATGCAACAGCTGTGTTTTGATAGCATGAGATAGGGACAACCCCCAGGGCACAATTTGTACCTGCAAATAAGAAGGTAAGTGTGGAACCTGTAACAAAAAACAGACTACATAAGAGAGGACATTCATATAGAAATATGTATATGCCCCTAAGCAGAGCATTTGTCTAAGCTGTACAGTTATGTCAGTAATAGCTCATATGTTTGATGTTTACAGCATGCAGTTACATATTCTGGCAGCTACTGTGTATCAAACATTTTAATTGACCATTGTCTATAAAACATGGAACATGTGAATTCTACACTCATTTGCATATCTGTATCAAGAAGTAAGACTTGAATACATACTATTTACACTGCTTTACTAACGATATTAACTGAAATACAGTGAAGTTCAACAATTATATAAGCAATCATTCACAAGTGAATAAAAGCAAGAAATCAAAAGCTTTTCTTCTGCAATGCATTTTAATAAATGCAAACTTGTGAGTAAGCAAGCATTAGCTATCCATTGTGTGCATCAGTTATACATGCAACCCTAAGTAACAAAGACGTGCAAAGTGCAGGACATAGTCATCATCATTTGCATAGGCTGTAGTGGGTGAGGGGTGGGGGGGGCAAGGCTGACACCAAATAAGTGAGTGTGTGTGAATAACAAACAAGTGTATTGTTCAGAGTATACAGTATTCAGGGCCAGGAACAACAGATTATAGCACTCAACAATACTGTTTAGATAGCTTACATGTGTGTAAGGTGGTATGTGCAAGTGATTTTTTTTTCAATGTGTGTGTGTGTGTGTGTGTGTGTGTGTGTGTGTGTGTGTGTGTGTGTGTGTGTGTGTGTGTGTGTGTGTGTGTGTGTGCGTGTGTGTGTGTTTGTGTGTCTGCATGAACATAATCAAGCACTATGTTTGCACTACATCCTGGCATCTCAGACAGGTGTGAGCATGTTCATAGTAGAGTAGTCAGTTCAGTGTCATTGCCTTTGACCATGAGATCCACCTCTGTCAAGAGCTGCACTGCTACTTCCATGGCCCTGGCTAGAAGTCAGGGTGCTACCTGAATGTGAGTGATGTACGCTGGACAAGCTATCTACATGACTATGTCCAGGACTATAATCCCGTGGCCTACCACATCTGGGTGTGGACATGTGCATGTTTCATGGAGATGCTATTGATTTCTTTCTTTTATTTTTGAGGCTGAACAAGTTGACATAGTGGTCACTGAAGAAGTACTGTGACTTCCATTCTCTCCTTATAGATATGAGTGAAGATCCATAGAAACATGGTGTCTTTACCGCATAGCTGATAGGTTTAATAGGTTCTGAAATCAGCTTAGTCAAGCCAAGACTGGCATTAAACTGAGTTAGCTGATTAATGCTTTGCAGAACCCAAATGGGTTAGAAGTTAACAGTCTGATATACAGATCACTGTACAGAAACCAAATAATTTTGTTTGAATGCTCCGAACACTAAACTTGAGATAAAAACAGAGCTATATAGATGCATGTAGTCCAGATCTTCCTGTGATAATGACTATCTCAGGAAATAGCCATCTGGGGAGGAGTCATATTGGTCCTAAGCTTCCATATCCATCGATCAGTGCATATGTTTTATCAACAATCCACAGCTGGGTGTGGATATTGCAGTATTTATCCATGGTTGTTGCAGTTTGTTCATGAGGGCAAAGCCCGACTTATGGATTACTGCTATTATACAATGACATTATTTAAGAAATAATTTGCGTACCTTTCAAAAATAATTCCATTGCATGATGGCACATTTGTCTTCTTCCACTTCCTCTGTTTGACAATGATGATGATGATGGTGATGATGATGACATGTCTCATAGGTCCTCATTCTTGCACACCACATTTGTGAAATGCAAGAGAAGTGATAAAGAAAACAAAAATTTCTCATTAGTGGATTACCACACACGTTCTTTGCTCAACAATTTTGGACAAAGCCAAAACTAGGGACAGTTTTTTAAATATTACTTGAATTCACTTTTAAAAAGTTAATTAAACAACATATTTTGTATAAATGTGCATTTTCTGAACAAAAAGAAGTATTAAATGTTAACAGCTGGTATCATTCAATGAATGTAATCCTTAGTGATTTACCAGAATAGTAAAATTCTTACAAGGGACCACTCAAAAATATGAGAAAATCAGGGATGTTCTGCAAAATTCTGTACAGTCGAGAGGCATGGTTAGTGATAGCATGATTGGCCCAGCTATTAAACAATGCTTCAGAGGCCATTCTTTTTTCTATTGGGATATGCTCGATTTGCAGTGGGTATGTTAACTAGGTTGTCCAGTCAGTATGCAAGTTTTTAAATAATAATGACTCTTCTCTGGATAATTAAGAATAGTAGCACAGCACTACCACTTGTCCTTTTCTAGCAGGCAGTAGCTAATTATTCTATTTTCTGCCTATTTTTAAACAATCACAGTCATCATCAGACTTTCTATTTTGTACTCCCCTTGTCCCTCCCTGCTAGCAACTAATAATCAACCAGAAGCAAATCTGTTTGAATAGCAATTGCTACAAGTTCTTATGTATATATGTTTTATACTTAAATATTCTGCTTTTTCTTTGGTGATCCTCCTGTGGTTTGCAAACATTAAATGGCTATTATTTTCAGCAGATGAGTTAACATGTAGTGCCTGGAAAATTATAACCTCAGCATTTCCTCCTGACTTTTACAAATGTGAATAAACACAATTTAAAGTTCTTACTTTTTTTTGCATCTGTCTCCTTTCCATATCCTTTTCAGACTGACATTTATAAAAAAATCTGTTTGTTCTGAAACTGTCGAGTTGCTAGGAAAAGGTGATATGGGTTACTTATACAAATTTTATATTAAGTATCAGTGCTGTATGTGTGACACTACAAACCATGGATGTCACGTTGCCAACAATAATTCACAGCACAGATTAGCACAAGGACCTAGTCAGTCTATGCTATGAAAATCAGCATACCTAAAAGAAAGTAGACAAGTGATATACTATGCTAAATTTGTGCAGTTCACACTTCACTGGGACCATCATGGCACAACTGAAGTGTGGCCCCTTTCTTCTATACTAGCCAAAGCAATAATCAGCTTCTGAGGGAGTGTCATGCATTTGAAATGCTCCTTAGCAGTAAACTCTCTTCCCTGCAGTTTTGCTATGCAGATTATTTTGCATACTGCGGGGTCTTGCTCAATTGTTCAAGTTCTACAGTATCACAGAAACTCAGAGTTATGCAAGCTATCTGCTTAATACAGTATGCTTATGAATGATATCCAAAATACCAGGTTAGGGATGGCTTAACTCAGCATTTCAGCTCTCCAGTTATGCTGAGCAGTTCTGGAGTAAGGGATCTTTTATTATGCCACATTGCTCCACACCTGAAGTTGCACCATCTAATTAAATGTATGAATAGCACAGTAGTTTTCTTAACACAGCAGCACAGCCTGACAATAACACTTTTTATTTAGTTTCTTTTGTCCTTCCTGACTTATTTGCTATCAAGTTCACACCAGTAATATTAGAGAAACCCTGCTCTATCTAAAAACAAATTCACAGTGAAGGCCAATCAAAGTTGCTAAAAAGCACAGGTAATTCTCACTAACACCATTTTTAACTGATTTGCAAATATTCTATGATGACGACTCCCTGAGAAATTGATTTATCCATACATCAGCTTTGTCTGTCTATATATAATAGCTACTCATCACATTCACTCTAGAATTTGTTGTTTCACTAGGAGTCACACACTTTGCTGGGACAAATGTTGTTCCCCTAAGCTTTATAAGGTTATCTCTGAACTACAACCATCCTATAGCATTGTGTACCTGGATAACATTGCTTTGCATTGGTTCCATGCATATTCACAGGTATCTGCTGTACTGTCAAATGTGATCACAAATCGCACTGAAATGAATTTTTTCTGAATTCTGACATTGTAAAAAATACGACGTGTTATTTCCTATATGTAATATTTATACAGTATATATACACTCAGTTACTGTATTGTAAAATCTTCTGTTAAAAAACCTGAACAGCAACATTTTAACATTTTGCTTTCCTTGAAAATGTATTTGCATTTACTTATATCAGCTTGTGACTGCCAGTTAGCACAGGTCATAACTGGAAAAGGACGTTGGACCAGCTCACTACCCAGTGAACAAATGTAATAACTAAATAAGCAAATAAATATCTAATAAACATTAAGTTACACCTATCAGTAAAATGTTAGATAACCCCTAAATATCTCATGTTTGTATCACAGGGTTGAAACTTCTATCTTTAGAATATGCACAGTATTTAGGCATGTGGTTCCTAAATGCATAGGGACATAGCAAAATGGTGAACCTTATCTTTTATAACATGTCAGATGTGATAATCCACACGTTTTTCAGGATTTGAATCTGAATATGTGGAATAAACAACATATCCATTTTTTTAATACAAATTATGTTAAACTATCTTGCTAATTATTTGATGTGTGCTATTCATAGACTGTGCACTGACTAGCATATATCACTGTGCTGTTTTGAACTTTGCAACCTATAAAAATCTACTTGAAAGAATCATAATTTGAAATTTCTCTGGAATATATCTGTGCTTTTTCACAACATGTTAAAGAAATGAGCTGTTGCAAATCTGGATTTTACAAAGCTTTTAGCTGAAAATGGATGCAGGTCTCTGAGAAAATTGCATGGCAACTCCTAATGAGTGACATAATTTATTGCTACTTGTACTGTGCAATAATAAGGCAACTGACTCTCTTTGATTTCTGCTGTTCTTTCAAAAGCCATTCATCCCTCTCCAGTGCTTTGAATTGCAGCCCGATATTTCTTTTTAATCCATTAATTACTAGCACGAAACACACTATAGCTCACTCCTCTACAAATGTTACCTAGTGAACTGCGAGCTCCTCACAAGTCACTCCAACTCCATTTCTGTACTCTTAATTCTTCTTCCTTTGCCTTCTCGCTCTCTCTCCCTTTGGAGTGTCTGCTGGGTGTCCTTTATTCATCTCTTCCCTCCTGCTATTAAGAAACAAGCACGTTTCCTGCTTCCCATTCTTCCCTACTGCCCTGTGTCAACAGCATCTGCCTCTGATGCAAGCGGCTCTCCTTTATGTCCTCGTTTCCTTTTCTTTCTTCTTCTTTAATCCCACTTATTCTTCTGTCACTACAAGTTTTCTCATATCACTTTCCTTATTATTAACCTGTGCCCTGTTAATAACAGTGTCTGTCTGTCTAATGATTCCCTCTCACTGCACACCTACGCTTTTGGGCCCTGTCTTATTTAAAATCAAACATAACCTTCAGCAGACTCTCTATAATATGTGTAGAACATCACTTTATTATATACTTACACATTCTACAACTAAGAATACCTAACATTATAGAGTTTATAAAGTGCAAGTTGCAGCATTCCTACTACACATTATTCTGATCTTTGTTTTCATGATTTTTTCATAATGTCACTATTTTTTATTTTTCCTGATTTCAAAGGACTCATCATTTGTCATATGTCACAGTGAGACATACTTTTGCATGTCCATCCATCCATATTGTCCATTCCCACTTAAAATTACTTATTTGGGAAAATAAACTACAAACTTTGATTATATGATTTTACAGAGACATAATGGAAAGACAGACTACTAAAAAGCAGAAGTAAGAAAATTATTACTTTTCTTCAAGTAAGACAATACTGTCTACTGCAGAAAATACAAATATTTTATAAAAGTACTTAACCACACTTTTTTTCAAAAAGGAATTGATTTTTTTACAGTGTTCTGAATATATCCCCTGCTGCAACACTTCAGGCTTATTGCGAACCAGTCTTAGAGATTTTATTCCAATCTCAATGTTGTCATTCCACTGAAACATACTAGCATGCATTTGCATACTATATAGTTACACATCATACTTTTAAATGCCTCCATACTTGCAAAAAACTTTTATCCCCCTCCCCTTTCATTTACTTTTGCACCTTACAGATCACTGTGGTCAAATCTGAGTCAAAAATGATGCTTGGAAACCATTCCTTTCACAGCTGACTCTTGTTTCTTTGCAGAAATGTCAGTCCTGAGTCTCTGCTGCATATAGCAGTTGGGTTGTTCCCATTTAAGATAATACTTACATGTGCTGCTATAAAATACTGCTGTAAGAGCTGCTTAGGAAACAATGTTGACTCCAGCAAAATCAGTCTTTCTTTCCATTTACACTAAATCCATCATCAAAGAACCACCCTTTCCAAACAAAAATATGGAATCCCTGAGGATAAATAGGTGTCATTTAAAAAAAAAGTTGATGGATGAAAAACAGATGGTAGATCCCCTCACCAGGTGCAATAAATCAATCTAACAACACCAGTTGAAGAACTCTGAGAATCCATACAATAAAATGCAATACCAAGACTTGTTTGAAATTCTTAAAAGTGTGTTAGGGAAACAAACTGAAAATAACTTTCCTAAGATCAGCTTGACAATAATATTTACTAGCTATATGCATAGCCGATAGTATACACATACCCAGTATCTTTGTAAATAATATTTTACCTAATGTAACTTAATCTGATTTACAAATAAACAAAAAAATGTTACCAGTATGGTCTGCATGAAATATTGTTTTCTTATTATGACAACCATAACAGAGTGCTTAAAGCTATTCATTTAACACACACACACACACACACACACACACACACACACACACACACACACACACACACACACACACACAGACATAATATACCTAACAACCATGAATGGGTGGCTTGCTTATTACTAAAGTCAGATTTCCCCACATTCAGTTGCCCATTATTTTACATATGCACACTGGTTGTGAGGCAAAAACATTTTTGCCATGGCATATTTTTCAGCTTCTGAAATTAAAAGCAATAAAAGTAACATGAAAATATGATCACGCTTTTGCAAACAAAATGGAGTAATAGTAAGGAAACTGTGGAAAGATATAAAACACCCTTGTTATAAGCCAACACCTGTAAAGCATACTGATTGCAAACAGCTTACTGAATGGAGACATTTTAGATCAAAGTTTCATTACAGACTTTTCATGACTCTACATTATAAGGACAGGAAGCATGTCTCATATTAGTCTAAAGGTCACACTTCACTATTCTAATCCATATTTCAGGCAGATGCTCAAAAAATATTTTCACCTTCACAAGACAAATATAGATATTGTGCTGAAAATGCTAGGATAAAGTATTAAATATTTTATTGACATTATAAGTTTATAACTTAAAATCTTTGCAAAGCATCAAATGTAACCATTCATTAATATTTTACATCAGAATGATTATAAAATGCATTTGCATAAAATTAATATAGTAAAAGAACTTCTGAATTCAGGCTTGCAAATTT